>NW_027414258.1:0-133314 GCF_964106895.1 Numenius arquata | reverse complement strand
TGGTACCTCTACGGGAAAAGAGCGCTTCTTCTAGCATTAAAGCTACTGTAGATGTTGACACGCCAGGCCCTGACATGGCTAAGCAAAGCTTGGCCACAAACATGGAATCAGTTACTATATTGAGATGTTCCATTGGAAACAGTCCGCACGCTAGTACTACAGCTGCAGCTTCTAACTGTTGAACTGAAAGAGCACAATCGGTCATTTTAACACAGTGCCATTCCCCCCCCGCTTGCCATACTGCTGCCGCGGTTGAGGTCGCTGAAGATGCGTCTGTGAAGACCGTTGGTCCCGCTTGGGGCCGGTCTATGACCTTCTGTGGAAGATCGATGTCAACAATCGCCAGCATTTGGGTCCATGGGGGCTTTGTGGCGTACTGGACTTCTCCCCTAAAGCCAACAAGGGCTATAGCTAAATACTCTGACATTGCCACTGATTGCGTCGGGAGCTGTTTGCGGAAGGGTAGGTATATTTTCGCCGGTTCGATACCTAGGTGTCTTAGGGCGAGTTTTCGGCCCTTCATGATAAGGTTACCAAGGCACTCGACTCCTGGGGAGAATGCGCGTGACGGCTTCCCTAAGACTATCCATTGTATTGGTTGAGCTCTTTCAGGGGGGCCCTGGGCCAGTGCCCCGACTCCCCCACCTGTCGTGAAATGCACGTACAGATCGAGTGGTACTTTTGGGTTCCATCTGGCAAGTGAACTTGATGACATCTGGTGCTCGATAAAGTCAAGAGAGTTCATTGCTTCTGTCGTTAGGGTTTTTTGTTCCCACGGTTTCTTCCCTTTTAAAAGGTCGTAAAGGGGGGTCATGGTTTCTGGAGGGATCAGGATGATATTGCGGAGCCATTGCAGGGACCCTACTAACTGTTGCATATCGTGGAGCGTCTTGATATTCCGACGGATTTTCACCTGAGGGGGGGTTATGTAGGAGGCAGTGATGTTCACTCCTAGAAAACTTACACATGGTCCTCTTTTAATCTTTGCGCTCGCGATTTCAAACCCGTTAGTCTTTAAAGTTTCTGAAACTGTTGACACCAGCTGGTCCACTTGATTCCCTGATGGTGCAGCGATCAAAATATCGTCCATGTATTGAATGATAGTCGCCGTTGGGTCACTGCGTCGAACTGGTGCCAACGCCCGATCTACCGTGACTTGGCAGATAGTGGGCGAGTTGATCATTCCTTGTGGCAACACTTTCCACTGGAAGCGCAAGTTGGGGCGTTGGCTGTTTGGGAACACGATGGAAAAGGCAAACCGTTCCTTATCCTCCTCATGCAGGGGTATTGAAAAGAAGCAGTCTTTGATATCGAGGACAGCGCAAGGTTGCCCTTCCGGTATCATAGAGTTCATAGGCAACAGCGTTTGAACGGGACCCATTGGTTGGATTCTCTTGTTGACCTCGCGTAGGTCATGGAGGAGGCGAAACCCCTCGCCTGTTCGTTTGGGTATTACAAAAACCGGGGTGTTCCATGGGCTGGTAGAGGGCTCTATGTGACCTCGTCGTAGCTCGCGGTCGACCAGTTCAAGAAGGGCATCCATTCGAGGCTTTGACAGGGGCCACTGCTCGACCCACACTGGATCAGACGATTTCCACGTCAACCTAATTGGTGGGAGTGGGTGTACGGCAGTGGCCCTTGACATAAATTTGTCACCCTGGCATTCAGTAGGGCTAGAGCGTCCCTTCCCAACAGGGGTGGGACTCCTGACATGACATACGGAAAAAGGTTAATGGTTTTTTCCGGTCCCTTTTCGGTGTAAAGCATAATCGCTATCAATTGAACGCTCTTCCGAGCTCGTGTTAATCCTCCGACTCCACCTACCATGGGGGCGTCTTCCAATTTCCAACATGGGGGCCAGTGCGTCTCAGGGACAACTGTAACATCTGCTCCGGTATCAATCAGAAAGGGGACTTTAATGGTGGTGTCATCGGGGGTATTATAAAGAGAACAGATCCCCCACACCACTGGCGGGTTGTCACACCTTATTGCCAAGGCCACCCTAGGGTCTCGCCCCCAAGGGGTGGTCCTTGCTGCTCCTGAGACAAGGGCTGACTCGGTTGGATTATCGGTTGAGCCATAAAGTTGGTCGCTCCTCGTGGGGGCCGCGAATTCGAAGGCTCCCCGCCCCATGTGGGGCTGGCATAGCTGGGCCGCCTCATGTCCCAAGTGGGAGAAGGCTGCGTGCGGCCCGGGTGCCCTCTCCCCCTCACGTTTCCCTGAAGTCTAGTTCTGCATTCTTTGGCGAAATGTCCCTTTTTCCCGCAAGCCCAACACGGTCCTCTAGATCGATTTTGGCGTGGAGGGAGCGCTGTTGGCAGGTCTCCCAATCGAGGGCAATTTGCCACTACGTGGCCCACTTGGCCGCATTTAAAACATGCCATCACATTGGCTATTGCGGTGCGAACGGCCGCTTGAATCGGGGCTAGATGCTCTTCGTTTGTGACGTGCTTAATCATGTCTGCGATATTTGACCCCACTGGCAAAGATCGTAATATTTCTTTAGTTTTCGAATTGCACTGTTGACGCAGGCAGTCTGCGACAACCGGGCCTTTTGCTTCTGCAAGCAGGGTCGAGGAGTCGACCGCAGCCTGGAGGCGATCTACAAATTGGGTAAAGCTCTCGCTTTCATTTTGCTTTATTGTGGACCACGGCGATGGCTTGGCGACGACTCTAGAGGCTACACGAATAGCTTCTCTGGCCGCACGAGTAGTTGTCATAACCTCATGGGCCCGCAAGCCCTGGGCTTGTGCGTGGGGGGTAATCATCGTTGGGTCTGTGCCCATGAGACGCTGCAGACTGGAGCCGTGCAGCGGATGGTCTGCCCCGACTACTTGGGCTAGTTGTCTCGCGCAGTTGTCCTCCCACTCTTGTTTAAAAACAATCATCCCTGCCCCGTCAAAGATCAGTCTGCAAGTTTGTTTTATATCGAACGGGAGCATATCGTCCCCCCCGAAAACCCCATCTATGAGGGTGGAAACCATGGCAGAATTAAGCCCTTTATCTGCGATTGCTTTAACAATTGCTTGTATGTCCTTAGGGTTTATGGGGGAGTGGACTCTCTGTCCTCCGTCTGTCACTCGGACCGGGAATGCTAGTGCGGCCGATGGGGCCCAATCAGCACACGCGATCTTTATTTTTCTCCAGTCCGTGAGGGGAGTTTTTCCCCTTCGCGATTCCTCTTCATTACGAATGGGGATGTTTCGGCCTTTGAGTCTGTCTACCCTTGTGTCTTCCTCCTCTGAGCTTGAATCGCTTGCGAGCCACTCGTCCCAGGAAGCGTCCGACTCGGAGTCGGAACTCGACTGACCGGTCACTTCCGGGTTCCAGTGCCTTTTTGTTGGGCTCCGGCCCCGCCCCCTCCCCTTGCGGGCGGACCGTTCCCTCCCTCTCAGCTCGCCCCGCCTTTCGCTCGGCAGGGTGTTCGCCTTATAAGGGCATATTTTTAGACGGGCACTCTGATTGGCTCTCCGCCCCTCGCTCACGCCCCCCTCCTCCCCTCGGTCGCCTCCGCCGCTTTTCTTCTCCTCGTTCTCCTCCCCCTCCTCTTTGTGCGCGCTTATCAGTTTTGGCGATTCCTCCCTGTTTTCGCCGGGGGCCTCCTCCCCCCCCTTCTCCCTTTGATGTTCGGCGCCGTGCTGGGGCACGTAGGGCGGTGGTCTCACCCAGACGTCCTCAGACTCCGATTTCGCCGCGACAGCCCTGGCCTCCTCGGCTAATTCTTCCCAGATGGATTTTGTCTGATTTTGTCCCTCCGTGTGCAGAACAGGATTCGGGGGTTGCGGGGGCGCATCGCCTTCCCGCGGGTTTGCAGGCTCGGCGGAATCGCCGTTCTCTGGGGGTTGCAGAGTCTGTGTGGCTGCCCCGACCCCCAATTTTGGGGTGACCAACAGACAGCCCCTCTCCGCCCTCCAGGTCTCCTGCTCTTGTATGGCTTTCTGCAGAGCCCGCACAACTTTCCCCCATGATTTAAGATTTTTCCCACTGCCCGAAGACATCGTCTCCTCGGCTAGTGCTTTAGTGCATTTATCCCACACGTCTGGGTGGAGTATATCCACCGGCTGGTCAATGACCTCGAGTTGTAAAAGTCTCGCAACGGCGAGAGTAAAATCCTTGGGCTTACAATCAATTCCCCACTGCTTATGTAATTGGGATACGACCTTCACAAGGGCTTCCATCCTCCTTGTGGGTCCCGGTCCGGGAGCGTCCCCCCGCGACCTTCCCCGCCGGGCTGGTCCAGCCGCTCCGGCCGCCGTTCACTCGAATCCAGGCGACGATCCCGGGTTTCGGCACCACTTGTTGCCTGTGGTAGGCGTGGCGACCTGGTTCAGTAACGGCACGGCGACCAGACCCCAGGTCGCTCGGTCCATAAGCACGCAGACACCAATGTGGTGGACGGCAAATGGCGTTTATTGGTAGGAGGCATGGCATTATATAGCCTGGGTTTACGACCTCATTTCCGTCCGCTTACATCATAAACTAAATACTATTGGGAGAGGGGCCTTATCTTCCCGTACAGCGCGGTATCTTCCGGCCGCCAGACCCTAACTACCCACAGTTGGTAGGAGCTTGTAGGGTGCCATAAGTTTCCAGAGGGTTGTGTAGGGTTCCGTAGGGGCCTGTGGTGTTCCCTAGGGGCCTGTAGAGTCTCGTACAGTTCCGTAGGGTCCTGTAGGTTTCCATAAGCGCCCGCAGAGGTCAGAAGGGGCCCGTACTGTTCCGTAAGGATCCATAGGGCTCCGTAGAGCTTCGTAGGTTCCCTAGAGGCCTGTAGAGTACCGCAGGAGCCAGTAGTGTTCTGTAGGGGCCCGTAGATTTCCGTAGTGGCTGGTAAAGTTCCCTAGGGCCCTGTACCGTTCCGTAACTGCCTGCAAGGGTCTTTAGGCTTCCGTAGGGGCTGGTAGCGTTCCATAAAGTTCCGCGGGTTCCTGCAGAGTTCTGCAAGTGCCCGCAAGGGCCTGTAGGGGCCCACAGTGTTTCTGTCAGGTTCCGTAGAGTTCCGTAGGGGCCATAGGCTTCCGTAGCGGCTGGTAGTATTCCGTAGGGGTCTGTAGGGTTCCGTAGGCACCTGCAGTGTTCTGTAGGAGCCCATAGGGTTTTCGTGAGGTTCCGTTGTGTTGCTAAGGGTCTTGTAGAGTGCTGTCGGGTCCTGGAGTATTCTGTAGGGTTCCAGAGGGGCTCGTAGGGTTCCGTCGAAATCTGTAGGCTTCCCTAGGGGCCCGTGGAGTCCCGTAGATTTCCGTAGGGGCCTGTAGGGTTGTGTAAGTGCCCGCAGGGGTTGGTAGGAGCTTGTAGGGTGCCATAAGTTTCCAGAGGGTTGTGTAGGGTTCCGTAGGGGCCTGTGGTGTTCCCTAGGGGCCTGTAGAGTCTCGTACGGTTCCGTAGGGGCCTGTGGTGTTCCCTAGGGGCCTGTAGAGTCTCGTACAGTTCCGTCGGGTCCTGTAGGTTTCCATAAGCGCCTGCAGAGGTCTGAAGGGGCCCGTACTGTTCCGTAAGGATCCATAGGGCTCCGTAGAGCTTCGTAGGTTCCCTAGAGGCCTCTGGAGTACCGCAGGAGCCAGTAGTGTTCTGTAGGGCCCCGTAGGGTTCCTTCCGTAGGGGCTGGCAGTGTTCCGTAGGGGCCTCTAGGGTTGTGTAAGTGCCCGCAGCAGTCTGTAGGAGTCTGTGGGATTCTGTAAGGTTCCGGAGGGTTCTGCAGGGTTCCGTAGGGGCCCGTAGAGTTCCGTAGTGGCTGGTAAAGTTCCGTAGGGCCCTGTGGGGTTCTGTATGGACCTGTAGGGTTCCGTAGGGGCCTGCAGGGTTCTGTAAGTGCCCGCAGGTGTCTGTAGGGTTCCGTAGGGGTCTGTAGGGTTCCGTAGGCGCCTGCAGTGTTCTGTAGGAGCCCATAGGGTTTTCGTGAGGTTCCGTTGTGTTGCTAAGGGTCTTGTAGAGTGCTGTCGGGTCCTGGAGTATTCTGTAGGGTTCCAGAGGGGCTCGTAGGGTTCCGTCGAAATCTGTAGGCTTCCCTAGGGGCCCGTGGAGTCCCGTAGATTTCTGTAGGGGCCTGTAGGGTTGTGTAAGTGCCCGCAGGGGTTAGTAGGAGCTTGTAGGGTGCCATAAGTTTCCAGAGGGTTGTGTAGGGTTCCGTAGGGGCCTGTGGTGTTCCCTAGGGGCCTGTAGAGTCTCGTACAGTTCCGTAGGGTCCTGTAGGTTTCCATAAGCGCCCGCAGAGGTCAGAAGGGGCCCGTACTGTTCCGTAAGGATCCATAGGGCTCCGTAGAGCTTCGTAGGTTCCCTAGAGGCCTGTAGAGTACCGCAGGAGCCAGTAGTGTTCTGTAGGGGCCCGTAGATTTCCGTAGTGGCTGGTAAAGTTCCCTAGGGCCCTGTACCGTTCCGTAACTGCCTGCAAGGGTCTTTAGGCTTCCGTAGGGGCTGGTAGCGTTCCATAAAGTTCCGCGGGTTCCTGCAGAGTTCTGCAAGTGCCCGCAAGGGCCTGTAGGGGCCCACAGTGTTTCTGTCAGGTTCCGTAGAGTTCCGTAGGGGCCATAGGCTTCCGTAGCGGCTGGTAGTATTCCGTAGGGGTCTGTAGGGTTCCGTAGGCACCTGCAGTGTTCTGTAGGAGCCCATAGGGTTTTCGTGAGGTTCCGTTGTGTTGCTAAGGGTCTTGTAGAGTGCTGTCGGGTCCTGGAGTATTCTGTAGGGTTCCAGAGGGGCTCGTAGGGTTCCGTCGAAATCTGTAGGCTTCCCTAGGGGCCCGTGGAGTCCCGTAGATTTCCGTAGGGGCCTGTAGGGTTGTGTAAGTGCCCGCAGGGGTTGGTTGTTGCCTGTGGTAGGCGTGGCGACCTGGTTCAGTAACGGCACGGCGACCAGACCCCAGGTCGCTCGGTCCATAAGCACGCAGACACCAATGTGGTGGACGGCAAATGGCGTTTATTGGTAGGAGGCATGGCATTATATAGCCTGGGTTTACGACCTCATTTCCGTCCGCTTACATCATAAACTAAATACTATTGGGAGAGGGGCCTTATCTTCCCGTACAGCGCGGTATCTTCCGGCCGCCAGACCCTAACTACCCACATTTCCCCCCTCCCTATGCCCAACTAAATTCACTAAAGTATAGTGTTTTTAAAGGATTTCTCTTGTTCTAGCTCTGTATGACAGTCTTAAAAAAGTGCGTATCACAAAGTTGCATAAAAAACATTAGGCACAGTAAAGAGGTAGAAAGTTGGGAGCAGCTGGTAGTAATGGGGTCTAACCTAGAGTAACTAGGGATGACCAAGTAAACAGTGTAACTACATTCTCAAAGCAGCTGTTGGTGTTCCACCAACATAATGTTAACCCTTTCTAGCCGGTTTTTGACAAACGACACGAGCTTGTTCAGTATGCAGGGTCTCGCTGGTTCGTCGTCTTCTGTCGTCACCGGGGTATACGGGTTACGGGGGCGTCCGATGATCCGGTCCTGCAAACAAAAACTCAACAGTTTTCGTTAGTTTTATTCTGAAGGTCCGGTTTAATAGACTTAAGCGGACACCATTTGATTCTGCCGTCTTTTCTGACTGCAGCGTACCCTCGCCCTATCAGGACTAATTTCCACCCTTGTTCCCAGTCTCCCAGCTCATTTCTAACTATGACTGACGGGCCTTCTTCTAGCGCTCGAGTCGCCCAGTGTTTTTGGGTTGGACTGTTCTTCTCGTCTTCCCTGGGGAACTGGTTTAGTGCTAATAAAGCAGTCGCTAGCAAGCGCGCCTGGTCTCCTGAAGGAATAGCGTTGGTGAAGCCTTCTGTTTTTGCTAATACTTCTAATTTAGACTTCAGAGTTTGGTTTGCTCGTTCCACTATGGCCTGTCCCGTGCTATTATACGGGATGCCGTGTACTAGAGTAATACCCCATTTCAGAGCAAATGCTTGGACTGATTTAGATACAAAATTCGGACCGTTATCCGTTTTGATCTGGTTAGGGACGCCGAGCCACGCCATGGCTGTCAGCCAGTGTTGGATGGTTGCTTTGGAGTCAGTTTTAAGGTGTTGTGTAGCCACGATCACTCCGCTATATGTGTCTACCGTTACCGCTAGCCATGCTCGAGGTTTCAGCAGCTGGCAGAGCGTAAAATCCGTCTGCCACACCTCCGAGGGTTTGAGACCTCTGGGGTTGACTCCACTGGACCACAGTGGTGCCTTTTGACAGTGGGGACAGGAAGCTACTATGTGTTTCGCGTCGGTGGCTGAAATCCTACATCTCTTTGCCAGCGCTTTGGCTCCAATGTGGAGGGATTCGTGTAATTGGCGGGCGTCTCTTAGCGTCCACAATCCTTTTGCAGCGGCATCCGCTTTGTCGTTACCGGTTTGGAAAAACCCTTTGATCGGGTCGTGGCTGTTGACGTGGATGACTGATATGGTACCTCTACGGGAAAAGAGCGCTTCTTCTAGCATTAAAGCTACTGTAGATGTTGACACGCCAGGCCCTGACATGGCTAAGCAAAGCTTGGCCACAAACATGGAATCAGTTACTATATTGAGATGTTCCATTGGAAACAGTCCGCACGCTAGTACTACAGCTGCAGCTTCTAACTGTTGAACTGAAAGAGCACAATCGGTCATTTTAACACAGTGCCATTCCCCCCCCGCTTGCCATACTGCTGCCGCGGTTGAGGTCGCTGAAGATGCGTCTGTGAAGACCGTTGGTCCCGCTTGGGGCCGGTCTATGACCTTCTGTGGAAGATCGATGTCAACAATCGCCAGCATTTGGGTCCATGGGGGCTTTGTGGCGTACTGGACTTCTCCCCTAAAGCCAACAAGGGCTATAGCTAAATACTCTGACATTGCCACTGATTGCGTCGGGAGCTGTTTGCGGAAGGGTAGGTATATTTTCGCCGGTTCGATACCTAGGTGTCTTAGGGCGAGTTTTCGGCCCTTCATGATAAGGTTACCAAGGCACTCGACTCCTGGGGAGAATGCGCGTGACGGCTTCCCTAAGACTATCCATTGTATTGGTTGAGCTCTTTCAGGGGGGCCCTGGGCCAGTGCCCCGACTCCCCCACCTGTCGTGAAATGCACGTACAGATCGAGTGGTACTTTTGGGTTCCATCTGGCAAGTGAACTTGATGACATCTGGTGCTCGATAAAGTCAAGAGAGTTCATTGCTTCTGTCGTTAGGGTTTTTTGTTCCCACGGTTTCTTCCCTTTTAAAAGGTCGTAAAGGGGGGTCATGGTTTCTGGAGGGATCAGGATGATATTGCGGAGCCATTGCAGGGACCCTACTAACTGTTGCATATCGTGGAGCGTCTTGATATTCCGACGGATTTTCACCTGAGGGGGGGTTATGTAGGAGGCAGTGATGTTCACTCCTAGAAAACTTACACATGGTCCTCTTTTAATCTTTGCGCTCGCGATTTCAAACCCGTTAGTCTTTAAAGTTTCTGAAACTGTTGACACCAGCTGGTCCACTTGATTCCCTGATGGTGCAGCGATCAAAATATCGTCCATGTATTGAATGATAGTCGCCGTTGGGTCACTGCGTCGAACTGGTGCCAACGCCCGATCTACCGTGACTTGGCAGATAGTGGGCGAGTTGATCATTCCTTGTGGCAACACTTTCCACTGGAAGCGCAAGTTGGGGCGTTGGCTGTTTGGGAACACGATGGAAAAGGCAAACCGTTCCTTATCCTCCTCATGCAGGGGTATTGAAAAGAAGCAGTCTTTGATATCGAGGACAGCGCAAGGTTGCCCTTCCGGTATCATAGAGTTCATAGGCAACAGCGTTTGAACGGGACCCATTGGTTGGATTCTCTTGTTGACCTCGCGTAGGTCATGGAGGAGGCGAAACCCCTCGCCTGTTCGTTTGGGTATTACAAAAACCGGGGTGTTCCATGGGCTGGTAGAGGGCTCTATGTGACCTCGTCGTAGCTCGCGGTCGACCAGTTCAAGAAGGGCATCCATTCGAGGCTTTGACAGGGGCCACTGCTCGACCCACACTGGATCAGACGATTTCCACGTCAACCTAATTGGTGGGAGTGGGTGTACGGCAGTGGCCCTTGACATAAATTTGTCACCCTGGCATTCAGTAGGGCTAGAGCGTCCCTTCCCAACAGGGGTGGGACTCCTGACATGACATACGGAAAAAGGTTAATGGTTTTTTCCGGTCCCTTTTCGGTGTAAAGCATAATCGCTATCAATTGAACGCTCTTCCGAGCTCGTGTTAATCCTCCGACTCCACCTACCATGGGGGCGTCTTCCAATTTCCAACATGGGGGCCAGTGCGTCTCAGGGACAACTGTAACATCTGCTCCGGTATCAATCAGAAAGGGGACTTTAATGGTGGTGTCATCGGGGGTATTATAAAGAGAACAGATCCCCCACACCACTGGCGGGTTGTCACACCTTATTGCCAAGGCCACCCTAGGGTCTCGCCCCCAAGGGGTGGTCCTTGCTGCTCCTGAGACAAGGGCTGACTCGGTTGGATTATCGGTTGAGCCATAAAGTTGGTCGCTCCTCGTGGGGGCCGCGAATTCGAAGGCTCCCCGCCCCATGTGGGGCTGGCATAGCTGGGCCGCCTCATGTCCCAAGTGGGAGAAGGCTGCGTGCGGCCCGGGTGCCCTCTCCCCCTCACGTTTCCCTGAAGTCTAGTTCTGCATTCTTTGGCGAAATGTCCCTTTTTCCCGCAAGCCCAACACGGTCCTCTAGATCGATTTTGGCGTGGAGGGAGCGCTGTTGGCAGGTCTCCCAATCGAGGGCAATTTGCCACTACGTGGCCCACTTGGCCGCATTTAAAACATGCCATCACATTGGCTATTGCGGTGCGAACGGCCGCTTGAATCGGGGCTAGATGCTCTTCGTTTGTGACGTGCTTAATCATGTCTGCGATATTTGACCCCACTGGCAAAGATCGTAATATTTCTTTAGTTTTCGAATTGCACTGTTGACGCAGGCAGTCTGCGACAACCGGGCCTTTTGCTTCTGCAAGCAGGGTCGAGGAGTCGACCGCAGCCTGGAGGCGATCTACAAATTGGGTAAAGCTCTCGCTTTCATTTTGCTTTATTGTGGACCACGGCGATGGCTTGGCGACGACTCTAGAGGCTACACGAATAGCTTCTCTGGCCGCACGAGTAGTTGTCATAACCTCATGGGCCCGCAAGCCCTGGGCTTGTGCGTGGGGGGTAATCATCGTTGGGTCTGTGCCCATGAGACGCTGCAGACTGGAGCCGTGCAGCGGATGGTCTGCCCCGACTACTTGGGCTAGTTGTCTCGCGCAGTTGTCCTCCCACTCTTGTTTAAAAACAATCATCCCTGCCCCGTCAAAGATCAGTCTGCAAGTTTGTTTTATATCGAACGGGAGCATATCGTCCCCCCCGAAAACCCCATCTATGAGGGTGGAAACCATGGCAGAATTAAGCCCTTTATCTGCGATTGCTTTAACAATTGCTTGTATGTCCTTAGGGTTTATGGGGGAGTGGACTCTCTGTCCTCAGTCTGTCACTCGGACCGGGAATGCTAGTGCGGCCGATGGGGCCCAATCAGCACACGCGATCTTTATTTTTCTCCAGTCCGTGAGGGGAGTTTTTCCCCTTCGCGATTCCTCTTCATTACGAATGGGGATGTTTCGGCCTTTGAGTCTGTCTACCCTTGTGTCTTCCTCCTCTGAGCTTGAATCGCTTGCGAGCCACTCGTCCCAGGAAGCGTCCGACTCGGAGTCGGAACTCGACTGACCGGTCACTTCCGGGTTCCAGTGCCTTTTTGTTGGGCTCCGGCCCCGCCCCCTCCCCTTGCGGGCGGACCGTTCCCTCCCTCTCAGCTCGCCCCGCCTTTCGCTCGGCAGGGTGTTCGCCTTATAAGGGCATATTTTTAGACGGGCACTCTGATTGGCTCTCCGCCCCTCGCTCACGCCCCCCTCCTCCCCTCGGTCGCCTCCGCCGCTTTTCTTCTCCTCGTTCTCCTCCCCCTCCTCTTTGTGCGCGCTTATCAGTTTTGGCGATTCCTCCCTGTTTTCGCCGGGGGCCTCCTCCCCCCCCTTCTCCCTTTGATGTTCGGCGCCGTGCTGGGGCACGTAGGGCGGTGGTCTCACCCAGACGTCCTCAGACTCCGATTTCGCCGCGACAGCCCTGGCCTCCTCGGCTAATTCTTCCCAGATGGATTTTGTCTGATTTTGTACCTCCGTGTGCAGAACAGGATTCGGGGGTTGCGGGGGCGCATCGCCTTCCCGCGGGTTTGCAGGCTCGGCGGAATCGCCGTTCTCTGGGGGTTGCAGAGTCTGTGTGGCTGCCCCGACCCCCAATTTTGGGGTGACCAACAGACAGCCCCTCTCCGCCCTCCAGGTCTCCTGCTCTTGTATGGCTTTCTGCAGAGCCCGCACAACTTTCCCCCATGATTTAAGATTTTTCCCACTGCCCGAAGACATCGTCTCCTCGGCTAGTGCTTTAGTGCATTTATCCCACACATCTGGGTGGAGTATATCCACCGGCTGGTCAATGACCTCGAGTTGTAAAAGTCTCGCAACGGCGAGAGTAAAATCCTTGGGCTTACAATCAATTCCCCACTGCTTATGTAATTGGGATACGACCTTCACAAGGGCTTCCATCCTCCTTGTGGGTCCCGGTCCGGGAGCGTCCCCCCGCGACCTTCCCCGCCGGGCTGGTCCAGCCGCTCCGGCCGCCGTTCACTCGAATCCAGGCGACGATCCCGGGTTTCGGCACCACTTGTTGCCTGTGGTAGGCGTGGCGACCTGGTTCAGTAACGGCACGGCGACCAGACCCCAGGTCGCTCGGTCCATAAGCACGCAGACACCAATGTGGTGGACGGCAAATGGCGTTTATTGGTAGGAGGCATGGCATTATATAGCCTGGGTTTACGACCTCATTTCCGTCCGCTTACATCATAAACTAAATACTATTGGGAGAGGGGCCTTATCTTCCCGTACAGCGCGGTATCTTCCGGCCGCCAGACCCTAACTACCCACAGTTGGTAGGAGCTTGTAGGGTGCCATAAGTTTCCAGAGGGTTGTGTAGGGTTCCGTAGGGGCCTGTGGTGTTCCCTAGGGGCCTGTAGAGTCTCGTACAGTTCCGTAGGGTCCTGTAGGTTTCCATAAGCGCCCGCAGAGGTCAGAAGGGGCCCGTACTGTTCCGTAAGGATCCATAGGGCTCCGTAGAGCTTCGTAGGTTCCCTAGAGGCCTGTAGAGTACCGCAGGAGCCAGTAGTGTTCTGTAGGGGCCCGTAGATTTCCGTAGTGGCTGGTAAAGTTCCCTAGGGCCCTGTACCGTTCCGTAACTGCCTGCAAGGGTCTTTAGGCTTCCGTAGGGGCTGGTAGCGTTCCATAAAGTTCCGCGGGTTCCTGCAGAGTTCTGCAAGTGCCCGCAAGGGCCTGTAGGGGCCCACAGTGTTTCTGTCAGGTTCCGTAGAGTTCCGTAGGGGCCATAGGCTTCCGTAGCGGCTGGTAGTATTCCGTAGGGGTCTGTAGGGTTCCGTAGGCACCTGCAGTGTTCTGTAGGAGCCCATAGGGTTTTCGTGAGGTTCCGTTGTGTTGCTAAGGGTCTTGTAGAGTGCTGTCGGGTCCTGGAGTATTCTGTAGGGTTCCAGAGGGGCTCGTAGGGTTCCGTCGAAATCTGTAGGCTTCCCTAGGGGCCCGTGGAGTCCCGTAGATTTCCGTAGGGGCCTGTAGGGTTGTGTAAGTGCCCGCAGGGGTTGGTAGGAGCTTGTAGGGTGCCATAAGTTTCCAGAGGGTTGTGTAGGGTTCCGTAGGGGCCTGTGGTGTTCCCTAGGGGCCTGTAGAGTCTCGTACGGTTCCGTAGGGGCCTGTGGTGTTCCCTAGGGGCCTGTAGAGTCTCGTACAGTTCCGTAGGGTCCTGTAGGTTTCCATAAGCGCCTGCAGAGGTCTGAAGGGGCCCGTACTGTTCCGTAAGGATCCATAGGGCTCCGTAGAGCTTCGTAGGTTCCCTAGAGGCCTCTGGAGTACCGCAGGAGCCAGTAGTGTTCTGTAGGGCCCCGTAGGGTTCCTTCCGTAGGGGCTGGCAGTGTTCCGTAGGGGCCTCTAGGGTTGTGTAAGTGCCCGCAGCAGTCTGTAGGAGTCTGTGGGATTCTGTAAGGTTCCGGAGGGTTCTGCAGGGTTCCGTAGGGGCCCGTAGAGTTCCGTAGTGGCTGGTAAAGTTCCGTAGGGCCCTGTGGGGTTCTGTATGGACCTGTAGGGTTCCGTAGGGGCCTGCAGGGTTCTGTAAGTGCCCGCAGGTGTCTGTAGGGTTCCGTAGGGGTCTGTAGGGTTCCGTAGGCGCCTGCAGTGTTCTGTAGGAGCCCATAGGGTTTTCGTGAGGTTCCGTTGTGTTGCTAAGGGTCTTGTAGAGTGCTGTCGGGTCCTGGAGTATTCTGTAGGGTTCCAGAGGGGCTCGTAGGGTTCCGTCGAAATCTGTAGGCTTCCCTAGGGGCCCGTGGAGTCCCGTAGATTTCTGTAGGGGCCTGTAGGGTTGTGTAAGTGCCCGCAGGGGTTAGTAGGAGCTTGTAGGGTGCCATAAGTATCCAGAGGGTTGTGTAGGGTTCCGTAGGGGCCTGTGGTGTTCCCTAGGGGCCTGTAGAGTCTCGTACAGTTCCGTAGGGTCCTGTAGGTTTCCATAAGCGCCCGCAGAGGTCAGAAGGGGCCCGTACTGTTCCGTAAGGATCCATAGGGCTCCGTAGAGCTTCGTAGGTTCCCTAGAGGCCTGTAGAGTACCGCAGGAGCCAGTAGTGTTCTGTAGGGGCCCGTAGGGTTCCTTCCATAGGGGCTGGCAGTGTTCCGTAGGGTCCTCTAGGGTTGAGTAAGTGCCCGCAGGAGTCTGTACGAATCCATGGGATTCTGTAAGGTTCTGGAGGGTTCTGCAGGGTTCCGTAGGGGCCCGTAGAGTTCCGTAGTGGCTGGTAAAGTTCCCTAGGCCCCTGTACCGTTCCGTAACTGCCTGCAAGGGTCTTTAGGCTTCCGTAGGGGCTGGTAGGGTTCCATAAAGTTCCGCGGGTTCCTGCAGAGTTCTGCAAGTGCCCGCAAGGGCCTGTAGGGGCGCACAGTGTTTCTGTCAGGTTCCGTAGAGTTCCGTAGGGGCCATAGGCTTCCGTAGCGGCTGGTAGTATTCCATAGGGGTCTGTAGGGTTCCGTAGGCACCTGCAGTGTTCTGTAGGAGCCCATAGGGTTTTCGTGAGGTTCCGTTGTGTTGCTAAGGGTCTTGTAGAGTGCTGTCGGGTCCTGGAGTATTCTGTAGGGTTCCAGAGGGGCTCGTAGGGTCCCGTCGAAATCTGTAGGCTTCCCTAGGGGCCCGTGGAGTCCCGTAGATTTCTGTAGGGGCCTGTAGGGTTGTGTAAGTGCCCGCAGGGGTTGGTAGGAGCTTGTAGGGTGCCATAAGTTTCCAGAGGGTTGTGTAGGGTTCCGTAGGGGCCTGTGGTGTTCCCTAGGGGCCTGTAGAGTCTCGTACGGTTCCGTAGGGGTGTTCCCTAGGGGCCTGTAGAGTCTCGTACGGTTCCGTAGGGGCCTGTGGTGTTCCCTAGGGGCCTGTAGAGTCTCGTACAGTTCCGTCGGGTGCTGTAGGTTTCCATAAGCGCCCGCAGAGGTCTGAAGGGGCCCGTACTGTTCCGTAAGGATCCATAGGGCTCCGTAGAGCTTCGTAGGTTCCCTAGAGGCCTGTAGAGTACCGCAGGAGCCAGTAGTGTTCTGTAGGGGCCCGTAAGGTTCCTTCCATAGGGGCTGGCAGTGTTCCGTAGGGGCCTGTAGGGTTGTGTAAGTGCCCGCAGCAGTCTGTAGGAGTCTGTGGGATTCTGTAAGGTTCCGGAGGGTTCTGCAGGGTTCCGTAGGGGCCCGTAGAGTTCCGTAGTGGCTGGTAAAGTTCCGTAGGGCCCTGTGGGGTTCTGTATGGACCTGTAGGGTTCCGCAGGGGCCTGCAGGGTTCTGTAGGTGCCCGCAGGTGTCTGTAGGGTTCTGTAGGGGTCAGTAGGGTTCCGTAGGCACCTGCAGTGTTCTGTAGGAGCCCATAGGGTTTTCGTGAGGTTCCGTTGTGTTCCTAAGGGTCTTGTAGAGTGCTGTCGGGTCCTGGAGTATTCTGTAGGGTTCCAGAGGGGCTCGTAGGGTTCTGTCGAAATCTGTAGGCTTCCCTAGGGGCCCGTGGAGTCCCGTAGATTTCCGTAGGGGCCTGTAGGGTTGTGTAAGTGCCCGCAGGGGTTGGTAGGAGCTTGTAGGGTGCCATAAGTTTCCAGAGGGTTGTGTAGGGTTCTGTAGGGGCCTGTGGTGTTCCCTAGGGGCCTGTAGAGTCTCGTACAGTTCCGTAGGGTCCTGTAGGTTTCCATAAGCGCCTGCAGAGGTCTGAAGGGGCCCGTACTGTTCCGTAAGGATCCATAGGGCTCCGTAGAGCTTCGTAGGTTCCCTAGAGGCCTCTGGAGTACCGCAGGAGCCAGTAGTGTTCTGTAGGGGCCCGTAGGGTTCCTTCCGTAGGGGCTGGCAGTGTTCCGTAGGGGCCTCTAGGGTTGTGTAAGTGCCCGCAGCAGTCTGTAGGAGTCTGTGGGATTCTGTAAGGTTCCGGAGGGTTCTGCAGGGTTCCGTAGGGGCCCGTAGAGTTCCGTAGTGGCTGGTAAAGTTCCGTAGGGCCCTGTGGGGTTCTGTATGGACCTGTAGGGTTCCGTAGGGGCCTGCAGGGTTCTGTAAGTGCCTGCAGGTGTCTGTAGGGTTCCATAGGGGTCTGTAGGGTTCCGTAGGCGCCTGCAGTGTTCTGTAGGAGCCCATAGGGTTTTCGTGAGGTTCCGTTGTGTTGCTAAGGGTCTTGTAGAGTGCTGTCGGGTCCTGGAGTATTCTGTAGGGTTCCAGAGGGGCTCGTAGGGTTCCGTGGAAATCTGTAGGCTTCCCTAGGGGCCCGTGGAGTCCCGTAGATTTCTGTAGGGGCCTGTAGGGTTGTGTAAGTGCCCGCAGGGGTTGGTAGGAGCTTGTAGGGTGCCATAAGTTTCCAGAGGGTTGTGTAGGGTTCCGTAGGGGCCTGTGGTGTTCCCTAGGGGCCTGTAGAGTCTCGTACAGTTCCGTAGGGTCCTGTAGGTTTCCATAAGCGCCCGCAGAGGTCTGAAGGGGCCCGTACTGTTCCGTAAGGATCCATAGGGCTCCGTAGAGCTTCCAAGGTTCCCTAGAGGCCTGTAGAGTACCGCAGGAGCCAGTAGTGTTCTGTAGGGCCCCGTAGGGTTCCTTCCGTAGGGGCTGGCAGTGTTCCGTAGGGTCCTCTAGGGTTGAGTAAGTGCCCGCAGGAGTCTGTACGAATCCATGGGATTCTGTAAGGTTCTGGAGGGTTCTGCAGGGTTCCGTAGGGGCCCGTAGAGTTCCGTAGTGGCTGGTAAAGTTCCCTAGGGCCCTGTACCGTTCCGTAACTGCCTGCAAGGGTCTTTAGGCTTCCGTAGGGGCTGGTAGGGTTCCATAAAGTTCCGCGGGTTCCTGCAGAGTTCTGCAAGTGCCCGCAAGGGCCTGTAGGGGCGCACAGTGTTTCTGTCAGGTTCCGTAGAGTTCCGTAGGGGCCATAGGCTTCCGTAGCGGCTGGTAGTATTCCATAGGGGTCTGTAGGGTTCCGTAGGCACCTGCAGTGTTCTGTAGGAGCCCATAGGGTTTTCGTGAGGTTCCGTTGTGTTGCTAAGGGTCTTGTAGAGTGCTGTCGGGTCCTGGAGTATTCTGTAGGGTTCCAGAGGGGCTCGTAGGGTCCCGTCGAAATCTGTAGGCTTCCCTAGGGGCCCGTGGAGTCCCGTAGATTTCCGTAGGGGCCTGTAGGGTTGTGTAAGTGCCCGCAGGGGTTGGTAGGAGCTTGTAGGGTGCCATAAGTATCCAGAGGGTTGTGTAGGGTTCCGTAGGGGCCTGTGGTGTTCCCTAGGGGCCTGTAGAGTCTCGTACGGTTCCATAGGGGTGTTCCCTAGGGGCCTGTAGAGTCTCGTACGGTTCCGTAGGGGCCTGTGGTGTTCCCTAGGGGCCTGTAGAGTCTCGTACAGTTCCGTCGGGTGCTGTAGGTTTCCATAAGCGCCCGCAGAGGTCTGAAGGGGCCCGTACTGTTCCGTAAGGATCCATAGGGCTCCGTAGAGCTTCGTAGGTTCCCTAGAGGCCTGTAGAGTACCGCAGGAGCCAGTAGTGTTCTGTAGGGGCCCGTAAGGTTCCTTCCATAGGGGCTGGCAGTGTTCCGTAGGGGCCTGTAGGGTTGTGTAAGTGCCCGCAGCAGTCTGTAGGAGTCTGTGGGATTCTGTAAGGTTCCGGAGGGTTCTGCAGGGTTCCGTAGGGGCCCGTAGAGTTCCGTAGTGGCTGGTAAAGTTCCGTAGGGCCCTGTGGGGTTCTGTATGGACCTGTAGGGTTCCGCAGGGGCCTGCAGGGTTCTGTAAGTGCCCGCAGGTGTCTGTAGGGTTCTGTAGGGGTCAGTAGGGTTCCGTAGGCACCTGCAGTGTTCTGTAGGAGCCCATAGGGTTTTCGTGAGGTTCCGTTGTGTTGCTAAGGGTCTTGTAGAGTGCTGTCGGGTCCTGGAGTATTCTGTAGGGTTCCAGGGGGGCTCGTAGGGTTCTGTCGAAATCTGTAGGCTTCCCTAGAGGCCCGTGGAGTCCCGTAGATTTCTGTAGGGGCCTGTAGGGTTGTGTAAGTGCCCGCAGGGGTTGGTAGGAGCTTGTAGGGTGCCATAAGTTTCCAGAGGGTTGTGTAGGGTTCCGTAGGGGCCTGTGGTGTTCCCTAGGGGCCTGTAGAGTCTCGTACAGTTCCGTAGGGTCCTGTAGGTTTCCATAAGCGCCCGCAGAGGTCTGAAGGGGCCCGTACTGTTCCGTAAGGATCCATAGGGCTCCGTAGAGCTTCGTAGGTTCCCTAGAGGCCTCTGGAGTACCGCAGGAGCCAGTAGTGTTCTGTAGGGGCCCGTAGGGTTCCTTCCGTAGGGGCTGGCAGTGTTCCGTAGGGGCCTCTAGTGTTGTGTAAGTGCCCGCAGGAGTCTGTACGAATCCATGGGATTCTGTAAGGTTCCGGAGGGTTCTGCAGGGTTCCGTAGGGGCCCGTAGAGTTCCGTAGTGGCTGGTAAAGTTCCGTAGGGCCCTGTGGGGTTCTGTATGGACCTGTAGGGTTCCGTAGGGGCCTGCAGGGTTCTGTAAGTGCCTGCAGGTGTCTGTAGGGTTCCATAGGGGTCTGTAGGGTTCCGTAGGCGCCTGCAGTGTTCTGTAGGAGCCCATAGGGTTTTCGTGAGGTTCCGTTGTGTTGCTAAGGGTCTTGTAGAGTGCTGTCGGGTCCTGGAGTATTCTGTAGGGTTCCAGGGGGGCTCGTAGGGTTCTGTCGAAATCTGTAGGCTTCCCTAGGGGCCCGTGGAGTCCCGTAGATTTCCGTAGGGGCCTGTAGGGTTGTGTAAGTGCCCGCAGGGGTTGGTAGGAGCTTGTAGGGTGCCATAAGTTTCCAGAGGGTTGTGTAGGGTTCCGTAGGGGCCTGTGGTGTTCCCTAGGGGCCTGTAGAGTCTCGTACAGTTCCGTAGGGTCCTGTAGGTTTCCATAAGCGCCCGCAGAGGTCTGAAGGGGCCCGTACTGTTCCGTAAGGATCCATAGGGCTCCGTAGAGCTTCGTAGGTTCCCTAGAGGCCTCTGGAGTACCGCAGGAGCCAGTAGTGTTCTGTAGGGCCCCGTAGGGTTCCTTCCGTAGGGGCTGGCAGTGTTCCGTAGGGGCCTCTAGTGTTGTGTAAGTGCCCGCAGGAGTCTGTACGAATCCATGGGATTCTGTAAGGTTCCGGAGGGTTCTGCAGGGTTCCGTAGGGGCCCGTAGAGTTCCGTAGTGGCTGGTAAAGTTCCGTAGGGCCCTGTGGGGTTCTGTATGGACCTGTAGGGTTCCGTAGGGGCCTGCAGGGTTCTGTAAGTGCCTGCAGGTGTCTGTAGGGTTCCATAGGGGTCTGTAGGGTTCCGTAGGCGCCTGCAGTGTTCTGTAGGAGCCCATAGGGTTTTCGTGAGGTTCCGTTGTGTTGCTAAGGGTCTTGTAGAGTGCTGTCGGGTCCTGGAGTATTCTGTAGGGTTCCAGGGGGGCTCGTAGGGTTCTGTCGAAATCTGTAGGCTTCCCTAGGGGCCCGTGGAGTCCCGTAGATTTCCGTAGGGGCCTGTAGGGTTGTGTAAGTGCCCGCAGGGGTTGGTAGGAGCTTGTAGGGTGCCATAAGTATCCAGAGGGTTGTGTAGGGTTCCGTAGGGGCCTGTGGTGTTCCCTAGGGGCCTGTAGAGTCTCGTACGGTTCCGTAGGGGTGTTCCCTAGGGGCCTGTAGAGTCTCGTACGGTTCCGTAGGGGCCTGTGGTGTTCCCTAGGGGCCTGTAGAGTCTCGTACAGTTCCGTCGGGTGCTGTAGGTTTCCATAAGCGCCCGCAGAGGTCTGAAGGGGCCCGTACTGTTCCGTAAGGATCCATAGGGCTCCGTAGAGCTTCGTAGGTTCCCTAGAGGCCTGTAGAGTACCGCAGGAGCCAGTAGTGTTCTGTAGGGGCCCGTAAGGTTCCTTCCATAGGGGCTGGCAGTGTTCCGTAGGGGCCTGTAGGGTTGTGTAAGTGCCCGCAGCAGTCTGTAGGAGTCTGTGGGATTCTGTAAGGTTCCGGAGGGTTCTGCAGGGTTCCGTAGGGGCCCGTAGAGTTCCGTAGTGGCTGGTAAAGTTCCGTAGGGCCCTGTGGGGTTCTGTATGGACCTGTAGGGTTCCGCAGGGGCCTGCAGGGTTCTGTAAGTGCCCGCAGGTGTCTGTAGGGTTCTGTAGGGGTCAGTAGGGTTCCGTAGGCACCTGCAGTGTTCTGTAGGAGCCCATAGGGTTTTCGTGAGGTTCCGTTGTGTTGCTAAGGGTCTTGTAGAGTGCTGTCGGGTCCTGGAGTATTCTGTAGGGTTCCAGGGGGGCTCGTAGGGTTCTGTCGAAATCTGTAGGCTTCCCTAGGGGCCCGTGGAGTCCCGTAGATTTCCGTAGGGGCCTGTAGGGTTGTGTAAGTGCCCGCAGGGGTTGGTAGGAGCTTGTAGGGTGCCATAAGTTTCCAGAGGGTTGTGTAGGGTTCCGTAGGGGCCTGTGGTGTTCCCTAGGGGCCTGTAGAGTCTCGTACAGTTCCGTAGGGTCCTGTAGGTTTCCATAAGCGCCCGCAGAGGTCTGAAGGGGCCCGTACTGTTCCGTAAGGATCCATAGGGCTCCGTAGAGCTTCGTAGGTTCCCTAGAGGCCTCTGGAGTACCGCAGGAGCCAGTAGTGTTCTGTAGGGCCCCGTAGGGTTCCTTCCGTAGGGGCTGGCAGTGTTCCGTAGGGGCCTCTAGTGTTGTGTAAGTGCCCGCAGGAGTCTGTACGAATCCATGGGATTCTGTAAGGTTCTGGAGGGTTCTGCAGGGTTCCGTAGGGGCCCGTAGAGTTCCGTAGTGGCTGGTAAAGTTCCGTAGGGCCCTGTGGGGTTCTGTATGGACCTGTAGGGTTCCGTAGGGGCCTGCAGGGTTCTGTAAGTGCCTGCAGGTGTCTGTAGGGTTCCATAGGGGTCTGTAGGGTTCCGTAGGCGCCTGCAGTGTTCTGTAGGAGCCCATAGGGTTTTCGTGAGGTTCCGTTGTGTTGCTAAGGGTCTTGTAGAGTGCTGTCGGGTCCTGGAGTATTCTGTAGGGTTCCAGGGGGGCTCGTAGGGTTCTGTCGAAATCTGTAGGCTTCCCTAGGGGCCCGTGGAGTCCCGTAGATTTCCGTAGGGGCCTGTAGGGTTGTGTAAGTGCCCGCAGGGGTTGGTAGGAGCTTGTAGGGTGCCATAAGTTTCCAGAGGGTTGTGTAGGGTTCCGTAGGGGCCTGTGGTGTTCCCTAGGGGCCTGTAGAGTCTCGTACAGTTCCGTAGGGTCCTGTAGGTTTCCATAAGCGCCCGCAGAGGTCTGAAGGGGCCCGTACTGTTCCGTAAGGATCCATAGGGCTCCGTAGAGCTTCGTAGGTTCCCTAGAGGCCTCTGGAGTACCGCAGGAGCCAGTAGTGTTCTGTAGGGCCCCGTAGGGTTCCTTCCGTAGGGGCTGGCAGTGTTCCGTAGGGGCCTCTAGTGTTGTGTAAGTGCCCGCAGGAGTCTGTACGAATCCATGGGATTCTGTAAGGTTCCGGAGGGTTCTGCAGGGTTCCGTAGGGGCCCGTAGAGTTCCGTAGTGGCTGGTAAAGTTCCGTAGGGCCCTGTGGGGTTCTGTATGGACCTGTAGGGTTCCGTAGGGGCCTGCAGGGTTCTGTAAGTGCCTGCAGGTGTCTGTAGGGTTCCATAGGGGTCTGTAGGGTTCCGTAGGCGCCTGCAGTGTTCTGTAGGAGCCCATAGGGTTTTCGTGAGGTTCCGTTGTGTTGCTAAGGGTCTTGTAGAGTGCTGTCGGGTCCTGGAGTATTCTGTAGGGTTCCAGGGGGGCTCGTAGGGTTCTGTCGAAATCTGTAGGCTTCCCTAGGGGCCCGTGGAGTCCCGTAGATTTCCGTAGGGGCCTGTAGGGTTGTGTAAGTGCCCGCAGGGGTTGGTAGGAGCTTGTAGGGTGCCATAAGTATCCAGAGGGTTGTGTAGGGTTCCGTAGGGGCCTGTGGTGTTCCCTAGGGGCCTGTAGAGTCTCGTACGGTTCCGTAGGGGTGTTCCCTAGGGGCCTGTAGAGTCTCGTACGGTTCCGTAGGGGCCTGTGGTGTTCCCTAGGGGCCTGTAGAGTCTCGTACAGTTCCGTCGGGTGCTGTAGGTTTCCATAAGCGCCCGCAGAGGTCTGAAGGGGCCCGTACTGTTCCGTAAGGATCCATAGGGCTCCGTAGAGCTTCGTAGGTTCCCTAGAGGCCTCTGGAGTACCGCAGGAGCCAGTAGTGTTCTGTAGGGGCCCGTAAGGTTCCTTCCATAGGGGCTGGCAGTGTTCCGTAGGGGCCTGTAGGGTTGTGTAAGTGCCCGCAGCAGTCTGTAGGAGTCTGTGGGATTCTGTAAGGTTCCGGAGGGTTCTGCAGGGTTCCGTAGGGGCCCGTAGAGTTCCGTAGTGGCTGGTAAAGTTCCGTAGGGCCCTGTGGGGTTCTGTATGGACCTGTAGGGTTCCGCAGGGGCCTGCAGGGTTCTGTAAGTGCCCGCAGGTGTCTGTAGGGTTCTGTAGGGGTCAGTAGGGTTCCGTAGGCACCTGCAGTGTTCTGTAGGAGCCCATAGGGTTTTCGTGAGGTTCCGTTGTGTTGCTAAGGGTCTTGTAGAGTGCTGTCGGGTCCTGGAGTATTCTGTAGGGTTCCAGGGGGGCTCGTAGGGTTCTGTCGAAATCTGTAGGCTTCCCTAGGGGCCCGTGGAGTCCCGTAGATTTCCGTAGGGGCCTGTAGGGTTGTGTAAGTGCCCGCAGGGGTTGGTAGGAGCTTGTAGGGTGCCATAAGTTTCCAGAGGGTTGTGTAGGGTTCCGTAGGGGCCTGTGGTGTTCCCTAGGGGCCTGTAGAGTCTCGTACAGTTCCGTAGGGTCCTGTAGGTTTCCATAAGCGCCCGCAGAGGTCTGAAGGGGCCCGTACTGTTCCGTAAGGATCCATAGGGCTCCGTAGAGCTTCGTAGGTTCCCTAGAGGCCTCTGGAGTACCGCAGGAGCCAGTAGTGTTCTGTAGGGCCCCGTAGGGTTCCTTCCGTAGGGGCTGGCAGTGTTCCGTAGGGGCCTCTAGTGTTGTGTAAGTGCCCGCAGGAGTCTGTACGAATCCATGGGATTCTGTAAGGTTCCGGAGGGTTCTGCAGGGTTCCGTAGGGGCCCGTAGAGTTCCGTAGTGGCTGGTAAAGTTCCGTAGGGCCCTGTGGGGTTCTGTATGGACCTGTAGGGTTCCGTAGGGGCCTGCAGGGTTCTGTAAGTGCCTGCAGGTGTCTGTAGGGTTCCATAGGGGTCTGTAGGGTTCCGTAGGCGCCTGCAGTGTTCTGTAGGAGCCCATAGGGTTTTCGTGAGGTTCCGTTGTGTTGCTAAGGGTCTTGTAGAGTGCTGTCGGGTCCTGGAGTATTCTGTAGGGTTCCAGGGGGGCTCGTAGGGTTCTGTCGAAATCTGTAGGCTTCCCTAGGGGCCCGTGGAGTCCCGTAGATTTCCGTAGGGGCCTGTAGGGTTGTGTAAGTGCCCGCAGGGGTTGGTAGGAGCTTGTAGGGTGCCATAAGTTTCCAGAGGGTTGTGTAGGGTTCCGTAGGGGCCTGTGGTGTTCCCTAGGGGCCTGTAGAGTCTCGTACAGTTCCGTAGGGTCCTGTAGGTTTCCATAAGCGCCCGCAGAGGTCTGAAGGGGCCCGTACTGTTCCGTAAGGATCCATAGGGCTCCGTAGAGCTTCGTAGGTTCCCTAGAGGCCTCTGGAGTACCGCAGGAGCCAGTAGTGTTCTGTAGGGCCCCGTAGGGTTCCTTCCGTAGGGGCTGGCAGTGTTCCGTAGGGGCCTCTAGTGTTGTGTAAGTGCCCGCAGGAGTCTGTACGAATCCATGGGATTCTGTAAGGTTCCGGAGGGTTCTGCAGGGTTCCGTAGGGGCCCGTAGAGTTCCGTAGTGGCTGGTAAAGTTCCGTAGGGCCCTGTGGGGTTCTGTATGGACCTGTAGGGTTCCGTAGGGGCCTGCAGGGTTCTGTAAGTGCCTGCAGGTGTCTGTAGGGTTCCATAGGGGTCTGTAGGGTTCCGTAGGCGCCTGCAGTGTTCTGTAGGAGCCCATAGGGTTTTCGTGAGGTTCCGTTGTGTTGCTAAGGGTCTTGTAGAGTGCTGTCGGGTCCTGGAGTATTCTGTAGGGTTCCAGGGGGGCTCGTAGGGTTCTGTCGAAATCTGTAGGCTTCCCTAGGGGCCCGTGGAGTCCCGTAGATTTCCGTAGGGGCCTGTAGGGTTGTGTAAGTGCCCGCAGGGGTTGGTAGGAGCTTGTAGGGTGCCATAAGTTTCCAGAGGGTTGTGTAGGGTTCCGTAGGGGCCTGTGGTGTTCCCTAGGGGCCTGTAGAGTCTCGTACAGTTCCGTAGGGTCCTGTAGGTTTCCATAAGCGCCCGCAGAGGTCTGAAGGGGCCCGTACTGTTCCGTAAGGATCCATAGGGCTCCGTAGAGCTTCGTAGGTTCCCTAGAGGCCTCTGGAGTACCGCAGGAGCCAGTAGTGTTCTGTAGGGCCCCGTAGGGTTCCTTCCGTAGGGGCTGGCAGTGTTCCGTAGGGGCCTCTAGTGTTGTGTAAGTGCCCGCAGGAGTCTGTACGAATCCATGGGATTCTGTAAGGTTCCGGAGGGTTCTGCAGGGTTCCGTAGGGGCCCGTAGAGTTCCGTAGTGGCTGGTAAAGTTCCGTAGGGCCCTGTGGGGTTCTGTATGGACCTGTAGGGTTCCGTAGGGGCCTGCAGGGTTCTGTAAGTGCCTGCAGGTGTCTGTAGGGTTCCATAGGGGTCTGTAGGGTTCCGTAGGCGCCTGCAGTGTTCTGTAGGAGCCCATAGGGTTTTCGTGAGGTTCCGTTGTGTTGCTAAGGGTCTTGTAGAGTGCTGTCGGGTCCTGGAGTATTCTGTAGGGTTCCAGAGGGGCTCGTAGGGTTCCGTGGAAATCTGTAGGCTTCCCTAGGGGCCCGTGGAGTCCCGTAGATTTCTGTAGGGGCCTGTAGGGTTGTGTAAGTGCCCGCAGGGGTTGGTAGGAGCTTGTAGGGTGCCATAAGTTTCCAGAGGGTTGTGTAGGGTTCCGTAGGGGCCTGTGGTGTTCCCTAGGGGCCTGTAGAGTCTCGTACGGTTCCGTAGGGTCCTGTAGGTTTCCATAAGCGCCCGCAGAGGTCAGAAGGGGCCCGTACTGTTCCGTAAGGATCCATAGGGCTCCGTAGAGCTTCGTAGGTTCCCTAGAGGCCTGTAGAGTACCGCAGGAGCCAGTAGTGTTCTGTAGGGCCCCGTAGGGTTCCTTCCGTAGGGGCTGGCAGTGTTCCGTAGGGTCCTCTAGGGTTGAGTAAGTGCCCGCAGGAGTCTGTACGAATCCATGGGATTCTGTAAGGTTCTGGAGGGTTCTGCAGGGTTCCGTAGGGGCCCGTAGAGTTCCGTAGTGGCTGGTAAAGTTCCCTAGGGCCCTGTACCGTTCCGTAACTGCCTGCAAGGGTCTTTAGGCTTCCGTAGGGGCTGGTAGGGTTCCATAAAGTTCCGCGGGTTCCTGCAGAGTTCTGCAAGTGCCCGCAAGGGCCTGTAGGGGCGCACAGTGTTTCTGTCAGGTTCCGTAGAGTTCCGTAGGGGCCATAGGCTTCCGTAGCGGCTGGTAGTATTCCATAGGGGTCTGTAGGGTTCCGTAGGCACCTGCAGTGTTCTGTAGGAGCCCATAGGGTTTTCGTGAGGTTCCGTTGTGTTGCTAAGGGTCTTGTAGAGTGCTGTCGGGTCCTGGAGTATTCTGTAGGGTTCCAGAGGGGCTCGTAGGGTTCCGTCGAAATCTGTAGGCTTCCCTAGGGGCCCGTGGAGTCCCGTAGATTTCTGTAGGGGCCTGTAGGGTTGTGTAAGTGCCCGCAGGGGTTAGTAGGAGCTTGTAGGGTGCCATAAGTTTCCAGAGGGTTGTGTAGGGTTCCGTAGGGGCCTGTGGTGTTCCCTAGGGGCCTGTAGAGTCTCGTACAGTTCCGTCGGGTGCTGTAGGTTTCCATAAGCGCCCGCAGAGGTCTGAAGGGGCCCGTACTGTTCCGTAAGGATCCATAGGGCTCCGTAGAGCTTCGTAGGTTCCCTAGAGGCCTGTACAGTACCGCAGGAGCCAGTAGTGTTCTGTAGGGGCCCGTAGATTTCCGTAGTGGCTGGTAAAGTTCCCTAGGGCCCTGTACCGTTCCGTAACTGCCTGCAAGGGTCTTTAGGCTTCCGTAGGGGCTGGTAGCGTTCCATAAAGTTTTGCGGGTTCCTGCAGAGTTCTGCAAGTGCCCGCAAGGGCCTGTAGGGGCCCACAGTGTTTCTGTCAGGTTCCGTAGAGTTCCGTAGGGGCCATAGGCTTCCGTAGCGGCTGGTAGTATTCCGTAGGGGTCTGTAGGGTTCCGTAGGCACCTGCAGTGTTCTGTAGGAGCCCATAGGGTTTTCGTGAGGTTCCGTTGTGTTGCTAAGGGTCTTGTAGAGTGCTGTCGGGTCCTGGAGTATTCTGTAGGGTTCCAGAGGGGCTCGTAGGGTTCCGTCGAAATCTGTAGGCTTCCCTAGGGGCCCGTGGAGTCCCGTAGATTTCCGTAGGGGCCTGTAGGGTTGTGTAAGTGCCCGCAGGGGTTGGTTGTTGCCTGTGGTAGGCGTGGCGACCTGGTTCAGTAACGGCACGGCGACCAGACCCCAGGTCGCTCTGTCCATAAGCACGCAGACACCAATGTGGTGGACGGCAAATGGCGTTTATTGGTAGGAGGCATGGCATTATATAGCCTGGGTTTACGACCTCATTTCCGTCCGCTTACATCATAAACTAAATACTATTGGGAGAGGGGCCTTATCTTCCCGTACAGCGCGGTATCTTCCGGCCGCCAGACCCTAACTACCCACATTTCCCCCCTCCCTATGCCCAACTAAATTCACTAAAGTATAGTGTTTTTAAAGGATTTCTCTTGTTCTAGCTCTGTATGACAGTCTTAAAAAAGTGCGTATCACAAAGTTGCATAAAAAACATTAGGCACAGTAAAGAGGTAGAAAGTTGGGAGCAGCTGGTAGTAATGGGGTCTAACCTAGAGTAACTAGGGATGACCAAGTAAACAGTGTAACTACATTCTCAAAGCAGCTGTTGGTGTTCCACCAACATAATGTTAACCCTTTCTAGCCGGTTTTTGACAAACGACACGAGCTTGTTCAATATGCAGGGTCTCGCTGGTTCGTCGTCTTCTGTCGTCACCGGGGTATACGGGTTACGGGGGCGTCCGATGATCCGGTCCTGCAAACAAAAACTCAACAGTTTTCGTTAGTTTTATTCTGAAGGTCCGGTTTAATAGACTTAAGCGGACACCATTTGATTCTGCCGTCTTTTCTGACTGCAGCGTACCCTCGCCCTATCAGGACTAATTTCCACCCTTGTTCCCAGTCTCCCAGCTCATTTCTAACTATGACTGACGGGCCTTCTTCTAGCGCTCGAGTCGCCCAGTGTTTTTGGGTTGGACTGTTCTTCTCGTCTTCCCTGGGGAACTGGTTTAGTGCTAATAAAGCAGTCGCTAGCAAGCGCGCCTGGTCTCCTGAAGGAATAGCGTTGGTGAAGCCTTCTGTTTTTGCTAATACTTCTAATTTAGACTTCAGAGTTTGGTTTGCTCGTTCCACTATGGCCTGTCCCGTGCTATTATACGGGATGCCGTGTACTAGAGTAATACCCCATTTCAGAGCAAATGCTTGGACTGATTTAGATACAAAATTCGGACCGTTATCCGTTTTGATCTGGTTAGGGACGCCGAGCCACGCCATGGCTGTCAGCCAGTGTTGGATGGTTGCTTTGGAGTCAGTTTTAAGGTGTTGTGTAGCCACGATCACTCCGCTATATGTGTCTACCGTTACCGCTAGCCATGCTCGAGGTTTCAGCAGCTGGCAGAGCGTAAAATCCGTCTGCCACACCTCCGAGGGTTTGAGACCTCTGGGGTTGACTCCACTGGACCACAGTGGTGCCTTTTGACAGTGGGGACAGGAAGCTACTATGTGTTTCGCGTCGGTGGCTGAAATCCTACATCTCTTTGCCAGCGCTTTGGCTCCAATGTGGAGGGATTCGTGTAATTGGCGGGCGTCTCTTAGCGTCCACAATCCTTTTGCAGCGGCATCCGCTTTGTCGTTACCGGTTTGGAAAAACCCTTTGATCGGGTCGTGGCTGTTGACGTGGATGACTGATATGGTACCTCTACGGGAAAAGAGCGCTTCTTCTAGCATTAAAGCTACTGTAGATGTTGACACGCCAGGCCCTGACATGGCTAAGCAAAGCTTGGCCACAAACATGGAATCAGTTACTATATTGAGATGTTCCATTGGAAACAGTCCGCACGCTAGTACTACAGCTGCAGCTTCTAACTGTTGAACTGAAAGAGCACAATCGGTCATTTTAACACAGTGCCATTCCCCCCCCGCTTGCCATACTGCTGCCGCGGTTGAGGTCGCTGAAGATGCGTCTGTGAAGACCGTTGGTCCCGCTTGGGGCCGGTCTATGACCTTCTGTGGAAGATCGATGTCAACAATCGCCAGCATTTGGGTCCATGGGGGCTTTGTGGCGTACTGGACTTCTCCCCTAAAGCCAACAAGGGCTATAGCTAAATACTCTGACATTGCCACTGATTGCGTCGGGAGCTGTTTGCGGAAGGGTAGGTATATTTTCGCCGGTTCGATACCTAGGTGTCTTAGGGCGAGTTTTCGGCCCTTCATGATAAGGTTACCAAGGCACTCGACTCCTGGGGAGAATGCGCGTGACGGCTTCCCTAAGACTATCCATTGTATTGGTTGAGCTCTTTCAGGGGGGCCCTGGGCCAGTGCCCCGACTCCCCCACCTGTCGTGAAATGCACGTACAGATCGAGTGGTACTTTTGGGTTCCATCTGGCAAGTGAACTTGATGACATCTGGTGCTCGATAAAGTCAAGAGAGTTCATTGCTTCTGTCGTTAGGGTTTTTTGTTCCCACGGTTTCTTCCCTTTTAAAAGGTCGTAAAGGGGGGTCATGGTTTCTGGAGGGATCAGGATGATATTGCGGAGCCATTGCAGGGACCCTACTAACTGTTGCATATCGTGGAGCGTCTTGATATTCCGACGGATTTTCACCTGAGGGGGGGTTATGTAGGAGGCAGTGATGTTCACTCCTAGAAAACTTACACATGGTCCTCTTTTAATCTTTGCGCTCGCGATTTCAAACCCGTTAGTCTTTAAAGTTTCTGAAACTGTTGACACCAGCTGGTCCACTTGATTCCCTGATGGTGCAGCGATCAAAATATCGTCCATGTATTGAATGATAGTCGCCGTTGGGTCACTGCGTCGAACTGGTGCCAACGCCCGATCTACCGTGACTTGGCAGATAGTGGGCGAGTTGATCATTCCTTGTGGCAACACTTTCCACTGGAAGCGCAAGTTGGGGCGTTGGCTGTTTGGGAACACGATGGAAAAGGCAAACCGTTCCTTATCCTCCTCATGCAGGGGTATTGAAAAGAAGCAGTCTTTGATATCGAGGACAGCGCAAGGTTGCCCTTCCGGTATCATAGAGTTCATAGGCAACAGCGTTTGAACGGGACCCATTGGTTGGATTCTCTTGTTGACCTCGCGTAGGTCATGGAGGAGGCGAAACCCCTCGCCTGTTCGTTTGGGTATTACAAAAACCGGGGTGTTCCATGGGCTGGTAGAGGGCTCTATGTGACCTCGTCGTAGCTCGCGGTCGACCAGTTCAAGAAGGGCATCCATTCGAGGCTTTGACAGGGGCCACTGCTCGACCCACACTGGATCAGACGATTTCCACGTCAACCTAATTGGTGGGAGTGGGTGTACGGCAGTGGCCCTTGACATAAATTTGTCACCCTGGCATTCAGTAGGGCTAGAGCGTCCCTTCCCAACAGGGGTGGGACTCCTGACATGACATACGGAAAAAGGTTAATGGTTTTTTCCGGTCCCTTTTCGGTGTAAAGCATAATCGCTATCAATTGAACGCTCTTCCGAGCTCGTGTTAATCCTCCGACTCCACCTACCATGGGGGCGTCTTCCAATTTCCAACATGGGGGCCAGTGCGTCTCAGGGACAACTGTAACATCTGCTCCGGTATCAATCAGAAAGGGGACTTTAATGGTGGTGTCATCGGGGGTATTATAAAGAGAACAGATCCCCCACACCACTGGCGGGTTGTCACACCTTATTGCCAAGGCCACCCTAGGGTCTCGCCCCCAAGGGGTGGTCCTTGCTGCTCCTGAGACAAGGGCTGACTCGGTTGGATTATCGGTTGAGCCATAAAGTTGGTCGCTCCTCGTGGGGGCCGCGAATTCGAAGGCTCCCCGCCCCATGTGGGGCTGGCATAGCTGGGCCGCCTCATGTCCCAAGTGGGAGAAGGCTGCGTGCGGCCCGGGTGCCCTCTCCCCCTCACGTTTCCCTGAAGTCTAGTTCTGCATTCTTTGGCGAAATGTCCCTTTTTCCCGCAAGCCCAACACGGTCCTCTAGATCGATTTTGGCGTGGAGGGAGCGCTGTTGGCAGGTCTCCCAATCGAGGGCAATTTGCCACTACGTGGCCCACTTGGCCGCATTTAAAACATGCCATCACATTGGCTATTGCGGTGCGAACGGCCGCTTGAATCGGGGCTAGATGCTCTTCGTTTGTGACGTGCTTAATCATGTCTGCGATATTTGACCCCACTGGCAAAGATCGTAATATTTCTTTAGTTTTCGAATTGCACTGTTGACGCAGGCAGTCTGCGACAACCGGGCCTTTTGCTTCTGCAAGCAGGGTCGAGGAGTCGACCGCAGCCTGGAGGCGATCTACAAATTGGGTAAAGCTCTCGCTTTCATTTTGCTTTATTGTGGACCACGGCGATGGCTTGGCGACGACTCTAGAGGCTACACGAATAGCTTCTCTGGCCGCACGAGTAGTTGTCATAACCTCATGGGCCCGCAAGCCCTGGGCTTGTGCGTGGGGGGTAATCATCGTTGGGTCTGTGCCCATGAGACGCTGCAGACTGGAGCCGTGCAGCGGATGGTCTGCCCCGACTACTTGGGCTAGTTGTCTCGCGCAGTTGTCCTCCCACTCTTGTTTAAAAACAATCATCCCTGCCCCGTCAAAGATCAGTCTGCAAGTTTGTTTTATATCGAACGGGAGCATATCGTCCCCCCCGAAAACCCCATCTATGAGGGTGGAAACCATGGCAGAATTAAGCCCTTTATCTGCGATTGCTTTAACAATTGCTTGTATGTCCTTAGGGTTTATGGGGGAGTGGACTCTCTGTCCTCCGTCTGTCACTCGGACCGGGAATGCTAGTGCGGCCGATGGGGCCCAATCAGCACACGCGATCTTTATTTTTCTCCAGTCCGTGAGGGGAGTTTTTCCCCTTCGCGATTCCTCTTCATTACGAATGGGGATGTTTCGGCCTTTGAGTCTGTCTACCCTTGTGTCTTCCTCCTCTGAGCTTGAATCGCTTGCGAGCTACTCGTCCCAGGAAGCGTCCGACTCGGAGTCGGAACTCGACTGACCGGTCACTTCCGGGTTCCAGTGCCTTTTTGTTGGGCTCCGGCCCCGCCCCCTCCCCTTGCGGGCGGACCGTTCCCTCCCTCTCAGCTCGCCCCGCCTTTCGCTCGGCAGGGTGTTCACCTTATAAGGGCATATTTTTAGACGGGCACTCTGATTGGCTCTCCGCCCCTCGCTCACGCCCCCCTCCTCCCCTCGGTCGCCTCCGCCGCTTTTCTTCTCCTCGTTCTCCTCCCCCTCCTCTTTGTGCGCGCTTATCAGTTTTGGCGATTCCTCCCTGTTTTCGCCGGGGGCCTCCTCCCCCCCCTTCTCCCTTTGATGTTCGGCGCCGTGCTGGGGCACGTAGGGCGGTGGTCTCACCCAGACGTCCTCAGACTCCGATTTCGCCGCGACAGCCCTGGCCTCCTCGGCTAATTCTTCCCAGATGGATTTTGTCTGATTTTGTCCCTCCGTGTGCAGAACAGGATTCGGGGGTTGCGGGGGCGCATCGCCTTCCCGCGGGTTTGCAGGCTCGGCGGAATCGCCGTTCTCTGGGGGTTGCAGAGTCTGTGTGGCTGCCCCGACCCCCAATTTTGGGGTGACCAACAGACAGCCCCTCTCCGCCCTCCAGGTCTCCTGCTCTTGTATGGCTTTCTGCAGAGCCCGCACAACTTTCCCCCATGATTTAAGATTTTTCCCACTGCCCGAAGACATTGTCTCCTCGGCTAGTGCTTTAGTGCATTTATCCCACACGTCTGGGTGGAGTATATCCACCGGCTGGTCAATGACCTCGAGTTGTAAAAGTCTCGCAACGGCGAGAGTAAAATCCTTGGGCTTACAATCAATTCCCCACTGCTTATGTAATTGGGATACGACTTTCACAAGGGCTTCCATCCTCCTTGTGGGTCCCGGTCCGGGAGCGTCCCCCCGCGACCTTCCCCGCCGGGCTGGTCCAGCCGCTCCGGCCGCCGTTCACTCGAATCCAGGCGACGATCCCGGGTTTCGGCACCACTTGTTGCCTGTGGTAGGCGTGGCGACCTGGTTCAGTAACGGCACGGCGACCAGACCCCAGGTCGCTCGGTCCATAAGCACGCAGACACCAATGTGGTGGACGGCAAATGGCGTTTATTGGTAGGAGGCATGGCATTATATAGCCTGGGTTTACGACCTCATTTCCGTCCGCTTACATCATAAACTAAATACTATTGGGAGAGGGGCCTTATCTTCCCGTACAGCGCGGTATCTTCCGGCCGCCAGACCCTAACTACCCACAGTTGGTAGGAGCTTGTAGGGTGCCATAAGTTTCCAGAGGGTTGTGTAGGGTTCCGTAGGGGCCTGTGGTGTTCCCTAGGGGCCTGTAGAGTCTCGTACAGTTCCGTAGGGTCCTGTAGGTTTCCATAAGCGCCCGCAGAGGTCAGAAGGGGCCCGTACTGTTCCGTAAGGATCCATAGGGCTCCGTAGAGCTTCGTAGGTTCCCTAGAGGCCTGTAGAGTACCGCAGGAGCCAGTAGTGTTCTGTAGGGGCCCGTAGATTTCCGTAGTGGCTGGTAAAGTTCCCTAGGGCCCTGTACCGTTCCGTAACTGCCTGCAAGGGTCTTTAGGCTTCCGTAGGGGCTGGTAGCGTTCCATAAAGTTCCGCGGGTTCCTGCAGAGTTCTGCAAGTGCCCGCAAGGGCCTGTAGGGGCCCACAGTGTTTCTGTCAGGTTCCGTAGAGTTCCGTAGGGGCCATAGGCTGCCGTAGCGGCTGGTAGTATTCCGTAGGGGTCTGTAGGGTTCCGTAGGCACCTGCAGTGTTCTGTAGGAGCCCATAGGGTTTTCGTGAGGTTCCGTTGTGTTGCTAAGGGTCTTGTAGAGTGCTGTCGGGTCCTGGAGTATTCTGTAGGGTTCCAGAGGGGCTCGTAGGGTTCCGTCGAAATCTGTAGGCTTCCCTAGGGGCCCGTGGAGTCCCGTAGATTTCCGTAGGGGCCTGTAGGGTTGTGTAAGTGCCCGCAGGGGTTGGTAGGAGCTTGTAGGGTGCCATAAGTTTCCAGAGGGTTGTGTAGGGTTCCGTAGGGGCCTGTGGTGTTCCCTAGGGGCCTGTAGAGTCTCGTACAGTTCCGTAGGGTCCTGTAGGTTTCCATAAGCGCCCGCAGAGGTCTGAAGGGGCCCGTACTGTCCCGTAAGGATCCATAGGGCTCCGTAGAGCTTCGTAGGTTCCCTAGAGGCCTGTAGAGTACCGCAGGAGCCAGTAGTGTTCTGTAGGAACCCGTAGATTTCCGTAGTGGCTGGTAAAGTTCCCTAGGGCCCTGTACCGTTCCGTAACTGCCTGCAAGGGTCTTTAGGCTTCCGTAGGGGCTGGTAGCGTTCCATAAAGTTCCGCGGGTTCCTGCAGAGTTCTGCAAGTGCCGGCAAGGGCCTGTAGGGGCCCACAGTGTTTCTGTCAGGTTCCGTAGAGTTCCGTAGGGGCCATAGGCTTCCGTAGCGGCTGGTAGTATTCCGTAGGGGTCTGTAGGGTTCCGTAGGCACCTGCAGTGTTCTGTAGGAGCCCATAGGGTTTTCGTGAGGTTCCGTTGTGTTGCTAAGGGTCTTGTAGAGTGCTGTCGGGTCCTGGAGTATTCTGTAGGGTTCCAGAGGGGCTCATAGGGTTCCGTCGAAATCTGTAGGCTTCCCTAGGGGCCCGTGGAGTCCCGTAGATTTCCGTAGGGGCCTGTAGGGTTGTGTAAGTGCCCGCAGGGGTTGGTAGGAGCTTGTAGGGTGCCATAAGTTTCCAGAGGGTTGTGTAGGGTTCCGTAGGGGCCTGTGGTGTACACCCTAGGGGCCTGTAGAGTCTCGTACAGTTCCGTAGGGTCCTGTAGGTTTCCATAAGCGCCCGCAGAGGTCAGAAGGGGCCCGTACTGTTCCGTAAGGATCCATAGGGCTCCGTAGAGCTTCGTAGGTTCCCTAGAGGCCTGTAGAGTACCGCAGGAGCCAGTAGTGTTCTGTAGGGCCCCGTAGGGTTCCTTCCATAGGGGCTGGCAGTGTTCCGTAGGGTCCTCTAGGGTTGAGTAAGTGCCCGCAGGAGTCTGTAAGAATCCGTGGGATTCTGTAAGGTTCTGGAGGGTTCTGCAGGGTTCCGTAGGGGCCCGTAGAGTTCCGTAGTGGCTGGTAAAGTTCCCTAGGGCCCTGTACCGTTCCGTAACTGCCTGCAAGGGTCTTTAGGCTTCCGTAGGGGCTGGTAGCGTTCCATAAAGTTCCGCGGGTTCCTGCAGAGTTCTGCAAGTGCCCGCAAGGGCCTGTAGGGGCGCACAGTGTTTCTGTCAGGTTCCGTAGAGTTCCGTAGGGGCCATAGGCTTCCGTAGCGGCTGGTAGTATTCCGTAGGGGTCTGTAGGGTTCCGTAGGCACCTGCAGTGTTCTGTAGGAGCCCATAGGGTTTTCGTGAGGTTCCGTTGTGTTGCTAAGGGTCTTGTAGAGTGCTGTCGGGTCCTGGAGTATTCTGTAGGATTCCAGAGGGGCTCGTAGGGTTCCGTCGAAATCTGTAGGCTTCCCTAGGGGCCCGTGGAGTCCCGTAGATTTCCGTAGGGGCCTGTAGGGTTGTGTAAGTGCCCGCAGGGGTTGGTAGGAGCTTGTAGGGTGCCATAAGTTTCCATAGGGTTGTGTAGGGTTCCGTAGGGGCCTGTGGTGTTCCCTAGGGGCCTGTAGAGTCTCGTACGGTTCCGTAGGGGCCTGTGGTGTTCCCTAGGGGCCTGTAGAGTCTCGTACAGTTCCGTCGGGTGCTGTAGGTTTCCATAAGCGCCCGCAGAGGTCTGAAGGGGCCCGTACTGTTCCGTAAGGATCCATAGGGCTCCGTAGAGCTTCGTAGGTTCCCTAGAGGCCTGTAGAGTACCGCAGGAGCCAGTAGTGTTCTGTAGGGGCCCGTAGGGTTCCTTCCGTAGGGGCTGGCAGTGTTCCGTAGGGGCCTGTAGGGTTGTGTAAGTGCCCGCAGCAGTCTGTAGGAGTCTGTGGGATTCTGTAAGGTTCCGGAGGGTTCTGCAGGGTTCCGTAGGGGCCCGTAGAGTTCCGTAGTGGCTGGTAAAGTTCCGTAGGGCCCTGTGGGGTTCTGTATGGACCTGTAGGGTTCCGTAGGGGCCTGCAGGGTTCTGTAAGTGCCCGCAGGTGTCTGTAGGGTTCTGTAGGGGTCAGTAGGGTTCCGTAGGCACCTGCAGTGTTCTGTAGGAGCCCATAGGGTTTTCGTGAGGTTCCGTTGTGTTGCTAAGGGTCTTGTAGAGTGCTGTCGGGTCCTGGAGTATTCTGTAGGGTTCCAGAGGGGCTCGTAGGGTTCAGTCGAAATCTGTAGGCTTCCCTAGGGGCCCGTGGAGTCCCGTAGATTTCCGTAGGGGCCTGTAGGGTTGTGTAAGTGCCCGCAGGGGTTGGTAGGAGCTTGTAGGGTGCCATAAGTTTCCAGAGGGTTGTGTAGGGTTCCGTAGGGGCCTGTGGTGTTCCCTAGGGGCCTGTAGAGTCTCGTACAGTTCCGTAGGGTCCTGTAGGTTTCCATAAGCGCTTGCAGAGGTCTGAAGGGGCCCGTACTGTTCCGTAAGGATCCATAGGGCTCCGTAGAGCTTCGTAGGTTCCCTAGAGGCCTCTGGAGTACCGCAGGAGCCAGTAGTGTTCTGTAGGGCCCCGTAGGGTTCCTTCCGTAGGGGCTGGCAGTGTTCCGTAGGGGCCTCTAGTGTTGTGTAAGTGCCCGCAGCAGTCTGTAGGAGTCTGTGGGATTCTGTAAGGTTCCGGAGGGTTCTGCAGGGTTCCGTAGGGGCCCGTAGAGTTCCGTAGTGGCTGGTAAAGTTCCGTAGGGCCCTGTGGGGTTCTGTATGGACCTGTAGGGTTCCGTAGGGGCCTGCAGGGTTCTGTAAGTGCCTGCAGGTGTCTGTAGGGTTCCATAGGGGTCTGTAGGGTTCCGTAGGCGCCTGCAGTGTTCTGTAGGAGCCCATAGGGTTTTCGTGAGGTTCCGTTGTGTTGCTAAGGGTCTTGTAGAGTGCTGTCGGGTCCTGGAGTATTCTGTAGGGTTCCAGAGGGGCTCGTAGGGTTCCGTGGAAATCTGTGGGCTTCCCTAGGGGCCCGTGGAGTCCCGTAGATTTCCGTAGGGGCCTGTAGGGTTGTGTAAGTGCCCGCAGGGGTTGGTAGGAGCTTGTAGGGTGCCATAAGTTTCCAGAGGGTTGTGTAGGGTTCCGTAGAGGCCTGTGGTGTTCCCTAGGGGCCTGTAGAGTCTCGTACAGTTCCGTAGGGTCCTGTAGGTTTCCATAAGCGCCCGCAGAGGTCTGAAGGGGCCCGTACTGTTCCGTAAGGATCCATAGGGTTCCGTAGAGCTTCGTAGGTTCCCTAGAGGCCTGTAGAGTACCGCAGGAGCCAGAAGTGTTCTGTAGGGGCCCGTAGGGTTCCTTCCATAGGGGCTGGCAGTGTTCCGTAGGGTCCTCTAGGGTTGAGTAAGTGCCCCCAGGAGTCTGTAGGAATCCGTGGGATTCTGTAAGGTTCTGGAGGGTTCTGCAGGGTTCCGTAGGGGCCCGTAGAGTTCCGTAGTGGCTGGTAAAGTTCCGTAGGGCCCTGTACCGTTCCGTAACTGCCTGCAAGGGTCTTTAGGCTTCCGTAGGGGCTGGTAGGGTTCCATAAAGTTCCGCGGGTTCCTGCAGAGTTCTGCAAGTGCCCGCAAGGGCCTGTAGGGGCCCACAGTGTTCCTGTCAGGTTCCGTAGATTTCCGTAGGGGCCATAGGTTTCCGTAGCGGCTGGTAGTATTCCGTAGGGGTCTGTAGGGTTCCGTAGGCACCTGCAGTGTTCTGTAGGAGCCCATAGGGTTTTCGTGAGGTTCCGTTGTGTTGCTAAGGGTCTTGTAGAGTGCTGTCGGGTCCTGGAGTATTCTGTAGGGTTCCAGAGGGGCTCGTAGGGTTCGGTCGAAATCTGTAGGCTTCCCTAGGGGCCCGTGGAGTCCCGTAGATTTCCGTAGGGGCCTGTAGGGTTGTGTAAGTGCCTGCAGGGGTTGGTAGGAGCTTGTAGGGTGCCATAAGTTTCCAGAGGGTTGTGTAGGGTTCCGTAGGGGCCTGTGGTGTTCCCTAGGGGCCTGTAGAGTCTCGTACGGTTCCGTAGGGGTGTTCCCTAGGGGCCTGTAGAGTCTCGTACAGTTCCGTAGGGTCCTGTAGGTTTCCATAAGCGCCCGCAGAGGTCAGAAGGGGCCCGTACTGTTCCGTAAGGATCCATAGGGCTCCGTAGAGCTTCGTAGGTTCCCTAGAGGCCTGTAGAGTACCGCAGGAGCCAGTAGTGTTCTGTAGGGGCCCGTAGGGTTCCTTCCGTAGGGGCTGGCAGTGTTCCGTAGGGGCCTCTAGTGTTGTGTAAGTGCCCGCAGCAGTCTGTAGGAGTCTGTGGGATTCTGTAAGGTTCTGGAGGGTTCTGCAGGGTTCCGTAGGGGCCCGTAGAGTTCCGTAGTGGCTGGTAAAGTTCCGTAGGGCCCTGTGGGGTTCTGTATGGACCTGTAGGGTTCCATAGGGGCCTGCAGGGTTCTGTAAGTGCCCGCAGGTGTCTGTAGGGTTCCATAGGGGTCTGTAGGGTTCCGTAGGCACCTGCAGTGTTCTGTAGGAGCCCATAGGGTTTTCGTGAGGTTCCGTTGTGTTGCTAAGGGTCTTGTAGAGTGCTGTCGGGTCCTGGAGTATTCTGTAGGGTTCCAGAGGGGCTCGTAGGGTTCTGTCGAAATCTGTAGGCTTCCCTAGGGGCCCGTGGAGTCCCGTAGATTTCTGTAGGGGCCTGTAGGGTTGTGTAAGTGCCTGCAGGGGTTGGTAGGAGCTTGTAGGGTGCCATAAGTTTCCAGAGGGTTGTGTAGGGTTCCGTAGGGGCCTGTGGTGTTCCCTAGGGGCCAGTAGAGTCTCGTACGGTTCCGTAGGGGCCTGTGGTGTTCCCTAGGGGCCTGTAGAGTCTCGTACAGTTCTGTCGGGTCCTGTAGGTTTCCATAAGCGCCCGCAGAGGTCTGAAGGGGCCCGTACTGTTCCGTAAGGATCCTTAGGGCTCCGTAGAGCTTCGTAGGTTCCCTAGAGGCCTCTGGAGTACCGCAGGAGCCAATAGTGTTCTGTAGGGCCCCGTAGGGTTCCTTCCGTAGGGGCTGGCAGTGTTCCGTAGGGTCCTCTAGGGTTGAGTAAGTGCCCGCAGGAGTCTGTGGGAATCCATGGGATTCTGTAAGGTTCTGGAGGGTTCTGCAGGGTTCCGTAGGGGCCCGTAGAGTTCCGTAGTGGCTGGTAAAGTTCCCTAGGGCCCTGTACCGTTCCGTAACTGCCTGCAAGGGTCTTTAGGCTTCCGTAGGGGCTGGTAGGGTTCCATAAAGTTCCGCGGGTTCCTGCAGAGTTCTGCAAGTGCCCGCAAGGGCCTGTAGGGGCCCACAGTGTTTCTGTCAGGTTCCGTAGAGTTCCGTAGGGGCCATAGGCTTCCGTAGCGGCTGGTAGTATTCCATAGGGGTCTGTAGGGTTCCGTAGGCACCTGCAGTGTTCTGTAGGAGCCCATAGGGTTTTCGTGAGGTTCCGTTGTGTTGCTAAGGGTCTTGTAGAGTGCTGTCGGGTCCTGGAGTATTCTGTAGGGTTCCAGAGGGGCTCGTAGGGTTCCGTCGAAATCTGTAGGCTTCCCTAGGGGCCCGTGGAGTCCCGTAGATTTCTGTAGGGGCCTGTAGGGTTGTGTAAGTGCCCGCAGGGGTTGGTAGGAGCTTGTAGGGTGCCATAAGTTTCCAGAGGGTTGTGTAGGGTTCCGTAGGGGCCTGTGGTGTTCCCTAGGGGCCTGTAGAGTCTCGTACAGTTCCGTAGGGTCCTGTAGGTTTCCATAAGCGCCCGCAGAGGTCTGAAGGGGCCCGTACTGTTCCGTAAGGATCCTTAGGGCTCCGTAGAGCTTCGTAGGTTCCCTAGAGGCCTGTAGAGTACCGCAGGAGCCAGTAGTGTTCTGTAGGGGCCCGTAGGGTTCCTTCCGTAGGGGCTGGCAGTGTTCCGTAGGGGCCTGTAGGGTTGTGTAAGTGCCCGCAGCAGTCTGTAGGAGTCTGTGGGATTCTGTAAGGTTCCGGAGGGTTCTGCAGGGTTCCGTAGGGGCCCGTAGAGTTCCGTAGTGGCTGGTAAAGTTCCGTAGGGCCCTGTGGGGTTCTGTATGGACCTGTAGGGTTCCGTAGGGGCCTGCAGGGTTCTGTAAGTGCCCGCAGGTGTCTGTAGGGTTCTGTAGGGGTCAGTAGGGTTCCGTAGGCACCTGCAGTGTTCTGTAGGAGCCCATAGGGTTTTCGTGAGGTTCCGTTGTGTTGCTAAGGGTCTTGTAGAGTGCTGTCGGGTCCTGGAGTATTCTGTAGGGTTCCAGAGGGGCTCGTAGGGTTCAGTCGAAATCTGTAGGCTTCCCTAGGGGCCCGTGGAGTCCCGTAGATTTCCGTAGGGGCCTGTAGGGTTGTGTAAGTGCCCGCAGGGGTTGGTAGGAGCTTGTAGGGTGCCATAAGTTTCCAGAGGGTTGTGTAGGGTTCCGTAGGGGCCTGTGGTGTTCCCTAGGGGCCTGTAGAGTCTCGTACAGTTCCGTAGGGTCCTGTAGGTTTCCATAAGCGCTTGCAGAGGTCTGAAGGGGCCCGTACTGTTCCGTAAGGATCCATAGGGCTCCGTAGAGCTTCGTAGGTTCCCTAGAGGCCTCTGGAGTACCGCAGGAGCCAGTAGTGTTCTGTAGGGCCCCGTAGGGTTCCTTCCGTAGGGGCTGGCAGTGTTCCGTAGGGGCCTCTAGTGTTGTGTAAGTGCCCGCAGCAGTCTGTAGGAGTCTGTGGGATTCTGTAAGGTTCCGGAGGGTTCTGCAGGGTTCCGTAGGGGCCCGTAGAGTTCCGTAGTGGCTGGTAAAGTTCCGTAGGGCCCTGTGGGGTTCTGTATGGACCTGTAGGGTTCCGTAGGGGCCTGCAGGGTTCTGTAAGTGCCTGCAGGTGTCTGTAGGGTTCCATAGGGGTCTGTAGGGTTCCGTAGGCGCCTGCAGTGTTCTGTAGGAGCCCATAGGGTTTTCGTGAGGTTCCGTTGTGTTGCTAAGGGTCTTGTAGAGTGCTGTCGGGTCCTGGAGTATTCTGTAGGGTTCCAGAGGGGCTCGTAGGGTTCCGTGGAAATCTGTGGGCTTCCCTAGGGGCCCGTGGAGTCCCGTAGATTTCCGTAGGGGCCTGTAGGGTTGTGTAAGTGCCCGCAGGGGTTGGTAGGAGCTTGTAGGGTGCCATAAGTTTCCAGAGGGTTGTGTAGGGTTCCGTAGAGGCCTGTGGTGTTCCCTAGGGGCCTGTAGAGTCTCGTACAGTTCCGTAGGGTCCTGTAGGTTTCCATAAGCGCCCGCAGAGGTCTGAAGGGGCCCGTACTGTTCCGTAAGGATCCATAGGGTTCCGTAGAGCTTCGTAGGTTCCCTAGAGGCCTGTAGAGTACCGCAGGAGCCAGAAGTGTTCTGTAGGGGCCCGTAGGGTTCCTTCCATAGGGGCTGGCAGTGTTCCGTAGGGTCCTCTAGGGTTGAGTAAGTGCCCCCAGGAGTCTGTAGGAATCCGTGGGATTCTGTAAGGTTCTGGAGGGTTCTGCAGGGTTCCGTAGGGGCCCGTAGAGTTCCGTAGTGGCTGGTAAAGTTCCGTAGGGCCCTGTACCGTTCCGTAACTGCCTGCAAGGGTCTTTAGGCTTCCGTAGGGGCTGGTAGGGTTCCATAAAGTTCCGCGGGTTCCTGCAGAGTTCTGCAAGTGCCCGCAAGGGCCTGTAGGGGCCCACAGTGTTCCTGTCAGGTTCCGTAGATTTCCGTAGGGGCCATAGGTTTCCGTAGCGGCTGGTAGTATTCCGTAGGGGTCTGTAGGGTTCCGTAGGCACCTGCAGTGTTCTGTAGGAGCCCATAGGGTTTTCGTGAGGTTCCGTTGTGTTGCTAAGGGTCTTGTAGAGTGCTGTCGGGTCCTGGAGTATTCTGTAGGGTTCCAGAGGGGCTCGTAGGGTTCGGTCGAAATCTGTAGGCTTCCCTAGGGGCCCGTGGAGTCCCGTAGATTTCCGTAGGGGCCTGTAGGGTTGTGTAAGTGCCTGCAGGGGTTGGTAGGAGCTTGTAGGGTGCCATAAGTTTCCAGAGGGTTGTGTAGGGTTCCGTAGGGGCCTGTGGTGTTCCCTAGGGGCCTGTAGAGTCTCGTACGGTTCCGTAGGGGTGTTCCCTAGGGGCCTGTAGAGTCTCGTACAGTTCCGTAGGGTCCTGTAGGTTTCCATAAGCGCCCGCAGAGGTCAGAAGGGGCCCGTACTGTTCCGTAAGGATCCATAGGGCTCCGTAGAGCTTCGTAGGTTCCCTAGAGGCCTGTAGAGTACCGCAGGAGCCAGTAGTGTTCTGTAGGGGCCCGTAGGGTTCCTTCCGTAGGGGCTGGCAGTGTTCCGTAGGGGCCTCTAGTGTTGTGTAAGTGCCCGCAGCAGTCTGTAGGAGTCTGTGGGATTCTGTAAGGTTCTGGAGGGTTCTGCAGGGTTCCGTAGGGGCCCGTAGAGTTCCGTAGTGGCTGGTAAAGTTCCGTAGGGCCCTGTGGGGTTCTGTATGGACCTGTAGGGTTCCATAGGGGCCTGCAGGGTTCTGTAAGTGCCCGCAGGTGTCTGTAGGGTTCCATAGGGGTCTGTAGGGTTCCGTAGGCACCTGCAGTGTTCTGTAGGAGCCCATAGGGTTTTCGTGAGGTTCCGTTGTGTTGCTAAGGGTCTTGTAGAGTGCTGTCGGGTCCTGGAGTATTCTGTAGGGTTCCAGAGGGGCTCGTAGGGTTCTGTCGAAATCTGTAGGCTTCCCTAGGGGCCCGTGGAGTCCCGTAGATTTCTGTAGGGGCCTGTAGGGTTGTGTAAGTGCCTGCAGGGGTTGGTAGGAGCTTGTAGGGTGCCATAAGTTTCCAGAGGGTTGTGTAGGGTTCCGTAGGGGCCTGTGGTGTTCCCTAGGGGCCAGTAGAGTCTCGTACGGTTCCGTAGGGGCCTGTGGTGTTCCCTAGGGGCCTGTAGAGTCTCGTACAGTTCTGTCGGGTCCTGTAGGTTTCCATAAGCGCCCGCAGAGGTCTGAAGGGGCCCGTACTGTTCCGTAAGGATCCTTAGGGCTCCGTAGAGCTTCGTAGGTTCCCTAGAGGCCTCTGGAGTACCGCAGGAGCCAATAGTGTTCTGTAGGGCCCCGTAGGGTTCCTTCCGTAGGGGCTGGCAGTGTTCCGTAGGGTCCTCTAGGGTTGAGTAAGTGCCCGCAGGAGTCTGTACGAATCCATGGGATTCTGTAAGGTTCTGGAGGGTTCTGCAGGGTTCCGTAGGGGCCCGTAGAGTTCCGTAGTGGCTGGTAAAGTTCCCTAGGGCCCTGTACCGTTCCGTAACTGCCTGCAAGGGTCTTTAGGCTTCCGTAGGGGCTGGTAGGGTTCCATAAAGTTCCGCGGGTTCCTGCAGAGTTCTGCAAGTGCCCGCAAGGGCCTGTAGGGGCCCACAGTGTTTCTGTCAGGTTCCGTAGAGTTCCGTAGGGGCCATAGGCTTCCGTAGCGGCTGGTAGTATTCCATAGGGGTCTGTAGGGTTCCGTAGGCACCTGCAGTGTTCTGTAGGAGCCCATAGGGTTTTCGTGAGGTTCCGTTGTGTTGCTAAGGGTCTTGTAGAGTGCTGTCGGGTCCTGGAGTATTCTGTAGGGTTCCAGAGGGGCTCGTAGGGTTCCGTCGAAATCTGTAGGCTTCCCTAGGGGCCCGTGGAGTCCCGTAGATTTCTGTAGGGGCCTGTAGGGTTGTGTAAGTGCCCGCAGGGGTTGGTAGGAGCTTGTAGGGTGCCATAAGTTTCCAGAGGGTTGTGTAGGGTTCCGTAGGGGCCTGTGGTGTTCCCTAGGGGCCTGTAGAGTCTCGTACAGTTCCGTAGGGTCCTGTAGGTTTCCATAAGCGCCCGCAGAGGTCTGAAGGGGCCCGTACTGTTCCGTAAGGATCCTTAGGGCTCCGTAGAGCTTCGTAGGTTCCCTAGAGGCCTGTAGAGTACCGCAGGAGCCAGTAGTGTTCTGTAGGGGCCCGTAAGGTTCCTTCCATAGGGGCTGGCAGTGTTCCGTAGGGGCCTGTAGGGTTGTGTAAGTGCCCGCAGCAGTCTGTAGGAGTCTGTGGGATTCTGTAAGGTTCCGGAGGGTTCTGCAGGGTTCCGTAGGGGCCCGTAGAGTTCCGTAGTGGCTGGTAAAGTTCCGTAGGGCCCTGTGGGGTTCTGTATGGACCTGTAGGGTTCCGTAGGGGCCTGCAGGGTTCTGTAAGTGCCCGCAGGTGTCTGTAGGGTTCTGTAGGGGTCAGTAGGGTTCCGTAGGCACCTGCAGTGTTCTGTAGGAGCCCATAGGGTTTTCGTGAGGTTCCGTTGTGTTGCTAAGGGTCTTGTAGAGTGCTGTCGGGTCCTGGAGTATTCTGTAGGGTTCCAGAGGGGCTCGTAGGGTTCAGTCGAAATCTGTAGGCTTCCCTAGGGGCCCGTGGAGTCCCGTAGATTTCCGTAGGGGCCTGTAGGGTTGTGTAAGTGCCCGCAGGGGTTGGTAGGAGCTTGTAGGGTGCCATATGTTTCCGGAGGGTTGTGTAGGGTTCCGTAGGGGCCTGTGGTGTTCCCTAGGGGCCTGTAGAGTCTCGTACAGTTCCGTAGGGTCCTGTAGGTTTCCATAAGCGCCTGTAGAGGTCTGAAGGGGCCCGTACTGTTCCGTAAGGATCCATAGGGTTCCGTAGAGCTTCGTAGGTTCCCTAGAGGCCTCTGGAGTACCGCAGGAGCCAGTAGTGTTCTGTAGGGCCCCGTAGGGTTCCTTCCGTAGGGGCTGGCAGTGTTCCGTAGGGTCCTCTAGGGTTGAGTAAGTGCCCGCAGGAGTCTGTAGGAATCCGTGGGATTCTGTAAGGTTCTGGAGGGTTCTGCAGGGTTCCGTAGGGGCCCGTAGAGTTCCGTAGTGGCTGGTAAAGTTCCCTAGGGCCCTGTACCGTTCCGTAACTGCCTGCAAGGGTCTTTAGGCTTCCGTAGGGGCTGGTAGGGTTCCATAAAGTTCCGCGGGTTCCTGCAGAGTTCTGCAAGTGCCCGCAAGGGCCTGTAGGGGCCCACAGTGTTCCTGTCAGGTTCCGTAGATTTCCGTAGGGGCCATAGGTTTCCGTAGCGGCTGGTAGTATTCCGTAGGGGTCTGTAGGGTTCCGTAGGCACCTGCAGTGTTCTGTAGGAGCCCATAGGGTTTTCGTGAGGTTCCGTTGTGTTGCTAAGGGTCTTGTAGAGTGCTGTCGGGTCCTGGAGTATTCTGTAGGGTTCCAGAGGGGCTCGTAGGGTTCCGTCGAAATCTGTAGGCTTCCCTAGGGGCCCGTGGAGTCCCGTAGATTTCTGTAGGGGCCTGTAGGGTTGTGTAAGTGCCCGCAGGGGTTGGTAGGAGCTTGTAGGGTGCCATAAGTTTCCAGAGGGTTGTGTAGGGTTCCGTAGGGGCCTGTGGTGTTCCCTAGGGGCCTGTAGAGTCTCGTACAGTTCCGTAGGGTCCTGTAGGTTTCCATAAGCGCCCGCAGAGGTCTGAAGGGGCCCGTACTGTTCCGTAAGGATCCTTAGGGCTCCGTAGAGCTTCGTAGGTTCCCTAGAGGCCTGTAGAGTACCGCAGGAGCCAGTAGTGTTCTGTAGGGGCCCGTAAGGTTCCTTCCATAGGGGCTGGCAGTGTTCCGTAGGGGCCTGTAGGGTTGTGTAAGTGCCCGCAGCAGTCTGTAGGAGTCTGTGGGATTCTGTAAGGTTCCGGAGGGTTCTGCAGGGTTCCGTAGGGGCCCGTAGAGTTCCGTAGTGGCTGGTAAAGTTCCGTAGGGCCCTGTGGGGTTCTGTATGGACCTGTAGGGTTCCGTAGGGGCCTGCAGGGTTCTGTAAGTGCCCGCAGGTGTCTGTAGGGTTCTGTAGGGGTCAGTAGGGTTCCGTAGGCACCTGCAGTGTTCTGTAGGAGCCCATAGGGTTTTCGTGAGGTTCCGTTGTGTTGCTAAGGGTCTTGTAGAGTGCTGTCGGGTCCTGGAGTATTCTGTAGGGTTCCAGAGGGGCTCGTAGGGTTCAGTCGAAATCTGTAGGCTTCCCTAGGGGCCCGTGGAGTCCCGTAGATTTCCGTAGGGGCCTGTAGGGTTGTGTAAGTGCCCGCAGGGGTTGGTAGGAGCTTGTAGGGTGCCATATGTTTCCGGAGGGTTGTGTAGGGTTCCGTAGGGGCCTGTGGTGTTCCCTAGGGGCCTGTAGAGTCTCGTACAGTTCCGTAGGGTCCTGTAGGTTTCCATAAGCGCCTGTAGAGGTCTGAAGGGGCCCGTACTGTTCCGTAAGGATCCATAGGGTTCCGTAGAGCTTCGTAGGTTCCCTAGAGGCCTCTGGAGTACCGCAGGAGCCAGTAGTGTTCTGTAGGGCCCCGTAGGGTTCCTTCCGTAGGGGCTGGCAGTGTTCCGTAGGGTCCTCTAGGGTTGAGTAAGTGCCCGCAGGAGTCTGTAGGAATCCGTGGGATTCTGTAAGGTTCTGGAGGGTTCTGCAGGGTTCCGTAGGGGCCCGTAGAGTTCCGTAGTGGCTGGTAAAGTTCCCTAGGGCCCTGTACCGTTCCGTAACTGCCTGCAAGGGTCTTTAGGCTTCCGTAGGGGCTGGTAGGGTTCCATAAAGTTCCGCGGGTTCCTGCAGAGTTCTGCAAGTGCCCGCAAGGGCCTGTAGGGGCCCACAGTGTTCCTGTCAGGTTCCGTAGATTTCCGTAGGGGCCATAGGTTTCCGTAGCGGCTGGTAGTATTCCGTAGGGGTCTGTAGGGTTCCGTAGGCACCTGCAGTGTTCTGTAGGAGCCCATAGGGTTTTCGTGAGGTTCCGTTGTGTTGCTAAGGGTCTTGTAGAGTGCTGTCGGGTCCTGGAGTATTCTGTAGGGTTCCAGAGGGGCTCGTAGGGTTCCGTCGAAATCTGTAGGCTTCCCTAGGGGCCCGTGGAGTCCCGTAGATTTCCGTAGGGGCCTGTAGGGTTGTGTAAGTGCCCGCAGGGGTTGGTAGGAGCTTGTAGGGTGCCATAAGTTTCCAGAGGGTTGTGTAGGGTTCCGTAGGGGCCTGTGGTGTTCCCTAGGGGCCTGTAGAGTCTCGTACGGTTCCGTAGGGGTGTTCCCTAGGGGCCTGTAGAGTCTCGTACAGTTCCGTAGGGTCCTGTAGGTTTCCATAAGCGCCCGCAGAGGTCAGAAGGGGCCCGTACTGTTCCGTAAGGATCCATAGGGCTCCGTAGAGCTTCGTAGGTTCCCTAGAGGCCTGTAGAGTACCGCAGGAGCCAGTAGTGTTCTGTAGGGGCCCGTAGGGTTCCTTCCGTAGGGGCTGGCAGTGTTCCGTAGGGGCCTCTAGTGTTGTGTAAGTGCCCGCAGCAGTCTGTAGGAGTCTGTGGGATTCTGTAAGGTTCTGGAGGGTTCTGCAGGGTTCCGTAGGGGCCCGTAGAGTTCCGTAGTGGCTGGTAAAGTTCCGTAGGGCCCTGTGGGGTTCTGTATGGACCTGTAGGGTTCCATAGGGGCCTGCAGGGTTCTGTAAGTGCCCGCAGGTGTCTGTAGGGTTCCATAGGGGTCTGTAGGGTTCCGTAGGCGCCTGCAGTGTTCTGTAGGAGCCCATAGGGTTTTCGTGAGGTTCCGTTGTGTTCCTAAGGGTCTTGTAGAGTGCTGTCGGGTCCTGGAGTATTCTGTAGGGTTCCAGAGGGGCTCGTAGGGTTCTGTCGAAATCTGTAGGCTTCCCTAGGGGCCCGTGGAGTCCCGTAGATTTCCGTAGGGGCCTGTAGGGTTGTGTAAGTGCCTGCAGGGGTTGGTAGGAGCTTGTAGGGTGCCATAAGTTTCCAGAGGGTTGTGTAGGGTTCCGTAGGGGCCTGTGGTGTTCCCTAGGGGCCAGTAGAGTCTCGTACGGTTCCGTAGGGGCCTGTGGTGTTCCCTAGGGGCCTGTAGAGTCTCGTACAGTTCTGTCGGGTCCTGTAGGTTTCCATAAGCGCCCGCAGAGGTCTGAAGGGGCCCGTACTGTTCCGTAAGGATCCTTAGGGCTCCGTAGAGCTTCGTAGGTTCCCTAGAGGCCTCTGGAGTACCGCAGGAGCCAATAGTGTTCTGTAGGGCCCCGTAGGGTTCCTTCCGTAGGGGCTGGCAGTGTTCCGTAGGGTCCTCTAGGGTTGAGTAAGTGCCCGCAGGAGTCTGTACGAATCCATGGGATTCTGTAAGGTTCTGGAGGGTTCTGCAGGGTTCCGTAGGGGCCCGTAGAGTTCCGTAGTGGCTGGTAAAGTTCCCTAGGGCCCTGTACCGTTCCGTAACTGCCTGCAAGGGTCTTTAGGCTTCCGTAGCGGCTGGTAGGGTTCCATAAAGTTCCGCGGGTTCCTGCAGAGTTCTGCAAGTGCCCGCAAGGGCCTGTAGGGGCGCACAGTGTTTCTGTCAGGTTCCGTAGAGTTCCGTAGGGGCCATAGGCTTCCGTAGCGGCTGGTAGTATTCCATAGGGGTCTGTAGGGTTCCGTAGGCACCTGCAGTGTTCTGTAGGAGCCCATAGGGTTTTCGTGAGGTTCCGTTGTGTTGCTAAGGGTCTTGTAGAGTGCTGTCGGGTCCTGGAGTATTCTGTAGGGTTCCAGAGGGGCTCGTAGGGTTCCGTCGAAATCTGTAGGCTTCCCTAGGGGCCCGTGGAGTCCCGTAGATTTCTGTAGGGGCCTGTAGGGTTGTGTAAGTGCCCGCAGGGGTTGGTAGGAGCTTGTAGGGTGCCATAAGTTTCCAGAGGGTTGTGTAGGGTTCCGTAGGGGCCTGTGGTGTTCCCTAGGGGCCTGTAGAGTCTCGTACAGTTCCGTAGGGTCCTGTAGGTTTCCATAAGCGCCCGCAGAGGTCTGAAGGGGCCCGTACTGTTCCGTAAGGATCCTTAGGGCTCCGTAGAGCTTCGTAGGTTCCCTAGAGGCCTGTAGAGTACCGCAGGAGCCAGTAGTGTTCTGTAGGGGCCCGTAAGGTTCCTTCCATAGGGGCTGGCAGTGTTCCGTAGGGGCCTGTAGGGTTGTGTAAGTGCCCGCAGCAGTCTGTAGGAGTCTGTGGGATTCTGTAAGGTTCCGGAGGGTTCTGCAGGGTTCCGTAGGGGCCCGTAGAGTTCCGTAGTGGCTGGTAAAGTTCCGTAGGGCCCTGTGGGGTTCTGTATGGACCTGTAGGGTTCCGTAGGGGCCTGCAGGGTTCTGTAAGTGCCCGCAGGTGTCTGTAGGGTTCTGTAGGGGTCAGTAGGGTTCCGTAGGCACCTGCAGTGTTCTGTAGGAGCCCATAGGGTTTTCGTGAGGTTCCGTTGTGTTGCTAAGGGTCTTGTAGAGTGCTGTCGGGTCCTGGAGTATTCTGTAGGGTTCCAGAGGGGCTCGTAGGGTTCAGTCGAAATCTGTAGGCTTCCCTAGGGGCCCGTGGAGTCCCGTAGATTTCCGTAGGGGCCTGTAGGGTTGTGTAAGTGCCCGCAGGGGTTGGTAGGAGCTTGTAGGGTGCCATATGTTTCCGGAGGGTTGTGTAGGGTTCCGTAGGGGCCTGTGGTGTTCCCTAGGGGCCTGTAGAGTCTCGTACAGTTCCGTAGGGTCCTGTAGGTTTCCATAAGCGCCTGTAGAGGTCTGAAGGGGCCCGTACTGTTCCGTAAGGATCCATAGGGCTCCGTAGAGCTTCGTAGGTTCCCTAGAGGCCTCTGGAGTACCGCAGGAGCCAGTAGTGTTCTGTAGGGCCCCGTAGGGTTCCTTCCGTAGGGGCTGGCAGTGTTCCGTAGGGGCCTGTAGGGTTGTGTAAGTGCCCGCAGCAGTCTGTAGGAGTCTGTGGGATTCTGTAAGGTTCCGGAGGGTTCTGCAGGGTTCCGTAGGGGCCCGTAGAGTTCCGTAGTGGCTGGTAAAGTTCCCTAGGGCCCTGTACCGTTCCGTAACTGCCTGCAAGGGTCTTTAGGCTTCCGTAGGGGCTTGTAGGGTTCCATAAAGTTCCGCGGGTTCCTGCAGAGTTCTGCAAGTGCCCGCAAGGGCCTGTAGGGGCGCACAGTGTTTCTGTCAGGTTCCGTAGAGTTCCGTAGGGGCCATAGGCTTCCGTAGCGGCTGGTAGTATTCCATAGGGGTCTGTAGGGTTCCGTAGGCGCCTGCAGTGTTCTGTAGGAGCCCATAGGGTTTTCGTGAGGTTCCGTTGTGTTGCTAAGGGTCTTGTAGAGTGCTGTCGGGTCCTGGAGTATTCTGTAGGGTTCCAGAGGGGCTCGTAGGGTTCTGTCGAAATCTGTAGGCTTCCCTAGGGGCCCGTGGAGTCCCGTAGATTTCCGTAGGGGCCTGTAGGGTTGTGTAAGTGCCCGCAGGGGTTGGTAGGAGCTTGTAGGGTGCCATAAGTTTCCAGAGGGTTGTGTAGGGTTCCGTAGGGGCCTGTGGTGTTCCCTAGGGGCCTGTAGAGTCTCGTACGGTTCCGTAGGGGTGTTCCCTAGGGGCCTGTAGAGTCTCGTACAGTTCCGTAGGGTCGTGTAGGTTTCCATAAGCGCCCGCAGAGGTCTGAAGGGGCCCGTACTGTTCCGTAAGGATCCATAGGGCTCCGTAGAGCTTCGTAGGTTCCCTAGAGGCCTCTGGAGTACCGCAGGAGCCAGTAGTGTTCTGTAGGGGCCCGTAGGGTTCCTTCCGTAGGGGCTGGCAGTGTTCCGTAGGGGCCTGTAGGGTTGTGTAAGTGCCCGCAGCAGTCTGTAGGAGTCTGTGGGATTCTGTAAGGTTCCGGAGGGTTCTGCAGGGTTCCGTAGGGGCCCATAGAGTTCCGTAGTGGCTGGTAAAGTTCCGTAGGGCCCTGTGGGGTTCTGTATGGACCTGTAGGGTTCCATAGGGGCCTGCAGGGTTCTGTAAGTGCCCGCAGGTGTCTGTAGGGTTCCATAGGGGTCTGTAGGGTTCCGTAGGCGCCTGCAGTGTTCTGTAGGAGCCCATAGGGTTTTCGTGAGGTTCCGTTGTGTTGCTAAGGGTCTTGTAGAGTGCTGTCGGGTCCTGGAGTATTCTGTAGGGTTCCAGAGGGGCTCGTAGGGTTCTGTCGAAATCTGTAGGCTTCCCTAGGGGCCCGTGGAGTCCCGTAGATTTCTGTAGGGGCCTGTAGGGTTGTGTAAGTGCCCGCAGGGTTTAGTAGGAGCTTGTAGGGTGCCATAAGTTTCCAGAGGGTTGTGTAGGGTTCCGTAGGGGCCTGTGGTGTTCCCTAGGGGCCTGTAGAGTCTCGTACAGTTCCGTAGGGTCCTGTAGGTTTCCATAAGCGCCCGCAGAGGTCTGAAGGGGCCCGTACTGTTCCGTAAGGATCCATAGGGTTCCGTAGAGCTTCGTAGGTTCCCTAGAGGCCTGTAGAGTACCGCAGGAGCCAGAAGTGTTCTGTAGGGCCCGTAGGGTTCCTTCCATAGGGGCTGGCAGTGTTCCGTAGGGTCCTCTAGGGTTGAGTAAGTGCCCGCAGGAGTCTGTAGGAATCCGTGGGATTCTGTAAGGTTCTGGAGGGTTCTGCAGGGTTCCGTAGGGGCCCGTAGAGTTCCGTAGTGGCTGGTAAAGTTCCCTAGGGCCCTGTACCGTTCCGTAACTGCCTGCAAGGGTCTTTAGGCTTCGGTAGGGGCTGGTAGGGTTCCATAAAGTTCCGCGGGTTCCTGCAGAGTTCTGCAAGTGCCCGCAAGGGCCTGTAGGGGCCCACAGTGTTCCTGTCAGGTTCCGTAGATTTCCGTAGGGGCCATAGGTTTCCGTAGCGGCTGGTAGTATTCCGTAGGGGTCTGTAGGGTTCCGTAGGCACCTGCAGTGTTCTGTAGGAGCCCATAGGGTTTTCGTGAGGTTCCGTTGTGTTGCTAAGGGTCTTGTAGAGTGCTGTCGGGTCCTGGAGTATTCTGTAGGGTTCCAGAGGGGCTCGTAGGGTTCCGTCGAAATCTGTAGGCTTCTCTAGGGGCCCGTGGAGTCCCGTAGATTTCCGTAGGGGCCTGTAGGGTTGTGTAAGTGCCCGCAGGGGTTGGTAGGAGCTTGTAGGGTGCCATAAGTTTCCAGAGGGTTGTGTAGGGTTCCGTAGGGGCCTGTGGTGTTCCCTAGGGGCCAGTAGAGTCTCGTACGGTTCCGTAGGGGCCTGTGGTGTTCCCTAGGGGCCTGTAGAGTCTCGTACAGTTCCGTCGGGTGCTGTAGGTTTCCATAAGCGCCCGCAGAGGTCTGAAGGGGCCCGTACTGTTCCGTAAGGATCCTTAGGGCTCCGTAGAGCTTCGTAGGTTCCCTAGAGGCCTCTGGAGTACCGCAGGAGCCAGTAGTGTTCTGTAGGGCCCCGTAGGGTTCCTTCCGTAGGGGCTGGCAGTGTTCCGTAGGGGCCTGTAGGGTTGTGTAAGTGCCCGCAGCAGTCTGTAGGAGTCTGTGGGATTCTGTAAGGTTCTGGAGGGTTCTGCAGGGTTCCGTAGGGGCCCGTAGAGTTCCGTAGTGGCTGGTAAAGTTCCGTAGGGCCCTGTGGGGTTCTGTATGGACCTGTAGGGTTCCATAGGGGCCTGCAGGGTTCTGTAAGTGCCCGCAGGTGTCTGTAGGGTTCCATAGGGGTCTGTAGGGTTCCGTAGGCGCCTGCAGTGTTCTGTAGGAGCCCATAGGGTTTTCGTGAGGTTCCGTTGTGTTGCTAAGGGTCTTGTAGAGTGCTGTCGGGTCCTGGAGTATTCTGTAGGGTTCCAGAGGGGCTCGTAGGGTTCTGTCGAAATCTGTAGGCTTCCCTAGGGGCCCGTGGAGTCCCGTAGATTTCTGTAGGGGCCTGTAGGGTTGTGTAAGTGCCCGCAGGGTTTAGTAGGAGCTTGTAGGGTGCCATAAGTTTCCAGAGGGTTGTGTAGGGTTCCGTAGGGGCCTGTGGTGTTCCCTAGGGGCCTGTAGAGTCTCGTACAGTTCCGTAGGGTCCTGTAGGTTTCCATAAGCGCCCGCAGAGGTCTGAAGGGGCCCGTACTGTTCCGTAAGGATCCATAGGGTTCCGTAGAGCTTCGTAGGTTCCCTAGAGGCCTGTAGAGTACCGCAGGAGCCAGAAGTGTTCTGTAGGGCCCGTAGGGTTCCTTCCATAGGGGCTGGCAGTGTTCCGTAGGGTCCTCTAGGGTTGAGTAAGTGCCCGCAGGAGTCTGTAGGAATCCGTGGGATTCTGTAAGGTTCTGGAGGGTTCTGCAGGGTTCCGTAGGGGCCCGTAGAGTTCCGTAGTGGCTGGTAAAGTTCCCTAGGGCCCTGTACCGTTCCGTAACTGCCTGCAAGGGTCTTTAGGCTTCGGTAGGGGCTGGTAGGGTTCCATAAAGTTCCGCGGGTTCCTGCAGAGTTCTGCAAGTGCCCGCAAGGGCCTGTAGGGGCCCACAGTGTTCCTGTCAGGTTCCGTAGATTTCCGTAGGGGCCATAGGTTTCCGTAGCGGCTGGTAGTATTCCGTAGGGGTCTGTAGGGTTCCGTAGGCACCTGCAGTGTTCTGTAGGAGCCCATAGGGTTTTCGTGAGGTTCCGTTGTGTTGCTAAGGGTCTTGTAGAGTGCTGTCGGGTCCTGGAGTATTCTGTAGGGTTCCAGAGGGGCTCGTAGGGTTCCGTCGAAATCTGTAGGCTTCTCTAGGGGCCCGTGGAGTCCCGTAGATTTCCGTAGGGGCCTGTAGGGTTGTGTAAGTGCCCGCAGGGGTTGGTAGGAGCTTGTAGGGTGCCATAAGTTTCCAGAGGGTTGTGTAGGGTTCCGTAGGGGCCTGTGGTGTTCCCTAGGGGCCAGTAGAGTCTCGTACGGTTCCGTAGGGGCCTGTGGTGTTCCCTAGGGGCCTGTAGAGTCTCGTACAGTTCCGTCGGGTGCTGTAGGTTTCCATAAGCGCCCGCAGAGGTCTGAAGGGGCCCGTACTGTTCCGTAAGGATCCTTAGGGCTCCGTAGAGCTTCGTAGGTTCCCTAGAGGCCTCTGGAGTACCGCAGGAGCCAGTAGTGTTCTGTAGGGCCCCGTAGGGTTCCTTCCGTAGGGGCTGGCAGTGTTCCGTAGGGGCCTGTAGGGTTGTGTAAGTGCCCGCAGCAGTCTGTAGGAGTCTGTGGGATTCTGTAAGGTTCTGGAGGGTTCTGCAGGGTTCCGTAGGGGCCCGTAGAGTTCCGTAGTGGCTGGTAAAGTTCCGTAGGGCCCTGTGGGGTTCTGTATGGACCTGTAGGGTTCCATAGGGGCCTGCAGGGTTCTGTAAGTGCCCGCAGGTGTCTGTAGGGTTCCATAGGGGTCTGTAGGGTTCCGTAGGCGCCTGCAGTGTTCTGTAGGAGCCCATAGGGTTTTAGTGAGGTTCCGTTGTGTTCCTAAGGGTCTTGTAGAGTGCTGTCGGGTCCTGGAGTATTCTGTAGGGTTCCAGAGGGGCTCGTAGGGTTCTGTCGAAATCTGTAGGCTTCCCTAGGGGCCCGTGGAGTCCCGTAGATTTCTGTAGGGGCCTGTAGGGTTGTGTAAGTGCCCGCAGGGGTTAGTAGGAGCTTGTAGGGTGCCATAAGTTTCCAGAGGGTTGTGTAGGGTTCCGTAGGGGCCTGTGGTGTTCCCTAGGGGCCTGTAGAGTCTCGTACAGTTCCGTAGGGTCCTGTAGGTTTCCATAAGCGCCCGCAGAGGTCTGAAGGGGCCCGTACTGTTCCGTAAGGATCCATAGGGTTCCGTAGAGCTTCGTAGGTTCCCTAGAGGCCTGTAGAGTACCGCAGGAGCCAGAAGTGTTCTGTAGGGGCCCGTAGGGTTCCTTCCATAGGGGCTGGCAGTGTTCCGTAGGGTCCTCTAGGGTTGAGTAAGTGCCCGCAGGAGTCTGTAGGAATCCGTGGGATTCTGTAAGGTTCTGGAGGGTTCTGCAGGGTTCCGTAGGGGCCCGTAGAGTTCCGTAGTGGCTGGTAAAGTTCCCTAGGGCCCTGTACCGTTCCGTAACTGCCTGCAAGGGTCTTTAGGCTTCCGTAGGGGCTGGTAGGGTTCCGTAAAGTTCCGCGGGTTCCTGCAGAGTTCTGCAAGTGCCCGCAAGGGCCTGTAGGGGCCCACAGTGTTCCTGTCAGGTTCCGTAGATTTCCGTAGGGGCCATAGGTTTCCGTAGAGGCTGGTAGTATTCCGTAGGGGTCTGTAGGGTTCCGTAGGCACCTGCAGTGTTCTGTAGGAGCCCATAGGGTTTTCGTGAGGTTCCGTTGTGTTGCTAAGGGTCTTGTAGAGTGCTGTCGGGTCCTGGAGTATTCTGTAGGGTTCCCGAGGGGCTCGTAGGGTTCCGTCGAAATCTGTAGGCTTCCCTAGGGGCCCGTGGAGTCCCGTAGATTTCCGTAGGGGCCTGTAGGGTTGTGTAAGTGCCCGCAGGGGTTGGTAGGAGCTTGTAGGGTTCCATAAGTTTCCAGAGGGTTGTGTAGGGTTCCGTAGGGGCCTGTGGTGTTCCCTAGGGGCCAGTAGAGTCTCGTACGGTTCCGTAGGGGCCTGTGGTGTTCCCTAGGGGCCTGTAGAGTCTCGTACAGTTCCGTCGGGTCCTGTAGGTTTCCATAAGCGCCCGCAGAGGTCTGAAGGGGCCCGTACTGTTCCGTAAGGATCCATAGGGCTCCGTAGAGCTTCGTAGGTTCCCTAGAGGCCTCTGGAGTACCGCAGGAGCCAGTAGTGTTCTGTAGGGCCCCGTAGGGTTCCTTCCGTAGGGGCTGGCAGTGTTCCGTAGGGGCCTGTAGTGTTGTGTAAGTGCCCGCAGCAGTCTGTAGGAGTCTGTGGGATTCTGTAAGGTTCCGGAGGGTTCTGCAGGGTTCCGTAGGGGCCCGTAGAGTTCCGTAGTGGCTGGTAAAGTTCCCTAGGGCCCTGTACCGTTCCGTAACTGCCTGCAAGGGTCTTTAGGCTTCCGTAGGGGCTGGTAGGGTTCCATAAAGTTCCGCGGGTTCCTGCAGAGTTCTGCAAGTGCCCGCAAGGGCCTGTAGGGGCGCACAGTGTTTCTGTCAGGTTCCGTAGAGTTCCGTAGGGGCCATAGGCTTCCGTAGCGGCTGGTAGTATTCCATAGGGGTCTGTAGGGTTCCGTAGGCACCTGCAGTGTTCTGTAGGAGCCCATAGGGTTTTCGTGAGGTTCCGTTGTGTTGCTAAGGGTCTTGTAGAGTGCTGTCGGGTCCTGGAGTATTCTGTAGGGTTCCAGAGGGGCTCGTAGGGTTCCGTCGAAATCTGTAGGCTTCCCTAGGGGCCCGTGGAGTCCCGTAGATTTCTGTAGGGGCCTGCAGGGTTCTGTAAGTGCCCGCAGGTGTCTGTAGGGTTCCATAGGGGTCTGTAGGGTTCCGTAGGCGCCTGCAGTGTTCTGTAGGAGCCCATAGGGTTTTCGTGAGGTTCCGTTGTGTTGCTAAGGGTCTTGTAGAGTGCTGTCGGGTCCTGGAGTATTCTGTAGGGTTCCAGAGGGGCTCGTAGGGTTCTGTCGAAATCTGTAGGCTTCCCTAGGGGCCCGTGGAGTCCCGTAGATTTCTGTAGGGGCCTGTAGGGTTGTGTAAGTGCCCGCAGGGGTTAGTAGGAGCTTGTAGGGTGCCATAAGTTTCCAGAGGGTTGTGTAGGGTTCCGTAGGGGCCTGTGGTGTTCCCTAGGGGCCTGTAGAGTCTCGTACAGTTCCGTAGGGTCCTGTAGGTTTCCATAAGCGCCCGCAGAGGTCTGAAGGGGCCCGTACTGTTCCGTAAGGATCCATAGGGTTCCGTAGAGCTTCGTAGGTTCCCTAGAGGCCTGTAGAGTACCGCAGGAGCCAGAAGTGTTCTGTAGGGGCCCGTAGGGTTCCTTCCATAGGGGCTGGCAGTGTTCCGTAGGGTCCTCTAGGGTTGAGTAAGTGCCCCCAGGAGTCTGTAGGAATCCGTGGGATTCTGTAAGGTTCTGGAGGGTTCTGCAGGGTTCCGTAGGGGCCCGTAGAGTTCCGTAGTGGCTGGTAAAGTTCCCTAGGGCCCTGTACCGTTCCGTAACTGCCTGCAAGGGTCTTTAGGCTTCCGTAGCGGCTGGTAGGGTTCCATAAAGTTCCGCGGGTTCCTGCAGAGTTCTGCAAGTGCCCGCAAGGGCCTGTAGGGGCGCACAGTGTTTCTGTCAGGTTCCGTAGAGTTCCGTAGGGGCCATAGGCTTCCGTAGCGGCTGGTAGTATTCCATAGGGGTCTGTAGGGTTCCGTAGGCACCTGCAGTGTTCTGTAGGAGCCCATAGGGTTTTCGTGAGGTTCCGTTGTGTTGCTAAGGGTCTTGTAGAGTGCTGTCGGGTCCTGGAGTATTCTGTAGGGTTCCAGAGGGGCTCGTAGGGTTCCGTCGAAATCTGTAGGCTTCCCTAGGGGCCCGTGGAGTCCCGTAGATTTCCGTAGGGGCCTGCAGGGTTCTGTAAGTGCCCGCAGGTGTCTGTAGGGTTCCATAGGGGTCTGTAGGGTTCCGTAGGCGCCTGCAGTGTTCTGTAGGAGCCCATAGGGTTTTCGTGAGGTTCCGTTGTGTTGCTAAGGGTCTTGTAGAGTGCTGTCGGGTCCTGGAGTATTCTGTAGGGTTCCAGAGGGGCTCGTAGGGTTCGGTCGAAATCTGTAGGCTTCTCTAGGGGCCCGTGGAGTCCCGTAGATTTCCGTAGGGGCCTGTAGGGTTGTGTAAGTGCCCGCAGGGGTTGGTAGGAGCTTGTAGGGTGCCATAAGTTTCCAGAGGGTTGTGTAGGGTTCCGGAGGGGCCTGTGGTGTTCCCTAGGGGCCTGTAGAGTCTCGTACGGTTCCGTAGGGGCCTGTGGTGTTCCCTAGGGGCCTATAGAGTCTCGTACAGTTCTGTCGGGTCCTGTAGGTTTCCATAAGCGCCCGCAGAGGTCTGAAGGGGCCCGTACTGTTCCGTAAGGATCCATAGGGCTCCGTAGAGCTTCGTAGGTTCCCTAGAGGCCTCTGGAGTACCGCAGGAGCCAGTAGTGTTCTGTAGGGCCCCGTAGGGTTCCTTCCGTAGGGGCTGGCAGTGTTCCGTAGGGGCCTGTAGGGTTGTGTAAGTGCCCGCAGCAGTCTGTAGGAGTCTGTGGGATTCTGTAAGGTTCCGGAGGGTTCTGCAGGGTTCCGTAGGGGCCCGTAGAGTTCCATAGTGGCTGGTAAAGTTCCGTAGGGCCCTGTGGGGTTCTGTATGGACCTGTAGGGTTCCGTAGGGGCCTGCAGGGTTCTGTAAGTGCCCGCAGGTGTCTGTAGGGTTCTGTAGGGGTCAGTAGGGTTCCGTAGGCACCTGCAGTGTTCTGTAGGAGCCCATAGGGTTTTCGTGAGGTTCCGTTGTGTTGCTAAGGGTCTTGTAGAGTGCTGTCGGGTCCTGGAGTATTCTGTAGGGTTCCAGAGGGGCTCGTAGGGTTCGGTGGAAATCTGTAGGCTTCCCTAGGGGCCCGTGGAGTCCCGTAGATTTCCGTAGGGGCCTGTAGGGTTGTGTAAGTGCCCGCAGGGGTTGGTAGGAGCTTGTAGGGTGCCATAAGTTTCCAGAGGGTTGTGTAGGGTTCCGTAGGGGCCTGTGGTGTTCCCTAGGGGCCTGTAGAGTCTCGTACAGTTCCGTAGGGTCCTGTAGGTTTCCATAAGCACCTGTAGAGGTCTGAAGGGGCCCGTACTGTTCCGTAAGGATCCATAGGGCTCCGTAGAGCTTCGTAGGTTCCCTAGAGGCCTCTGGAGTACCGCAGGAGACAGTAGTGTTCTGTAGGGCCCCGTAGGGTTCCTTCCGTAGGGGCTGGCAGTGTTCCGTAGGGGCCTGTAGGGTTGTGTAAGTGCCCGCAGCAGTCTGTAGGAGTCTGTGGGATTCTGTAAGGTTCCGGAGGGTTCTGCAGGGTTCCGTAGGGGCCCGTAGAGTTCCGTAGTGGCTGGTAAAGTTCCCTAGGGCCCTGTACCGTTCCGTAACTGCCTGCAAGGGTCTTTAGGCTTCCGTAGGGGCTTGTAGGGTTCCATAAAGTTCCGCGGGTTCCTGCAGAGTTCTGCAAGTGCCCGCAAGGGCCTGTAGGGGCGCACAGTGTTTCTGTCAGGTTCCGTAGAGTTCCGTAGGGGCCATAGGCTTCCGTAGCGGCTGGTAGTATTCCATAGGGGTCTGTAGGGTTCCGTAGGCGCCTGCAGTGTTCTGTAGGAGCCCATAGGGTTTTCGTGAGGTTCCGTTGTGTTGCTAAGGGTCTTGTAGAGTGCTGTCGGGTCCTGGAGTATTCTGTAGGGTTCCAGAGGGGCTCGTAGGGTTCTGTCGAAATCTGTAGGCTTCCCTAGGGGCCCGTGGAGTCCCGTAGATTTCCGTAGGGGCCTGTAGGGTTGTGTAAGTGCCCGCAGGGGTTGGTAGGAGCTTGTAGGGTGCCATAAGTTTCCAGAGGGTTGTGTAGGGTTCCGTAGGGGCCTGTGGTGTTCCCTAGGGGCCTGTAGAGTCTCGTACGGTTCCGTAGGGGTGTTCCCTAGGGGCCTGTAGAGTCTCGTACAGTTCCGTAGGGTCGTGTAGGTTTCCATAAGCGCCCGCAGAGGTCTGAAGGGGCCCGTACTGTTCCGTAAGGATCCATAGGGCTCCGTAGAGCTTCGTAGGTTCCCTAGAGGCCTCTGGAGTACCGCAGGAGCCAGTAGTGTTCTGTAGGGGCCCGTAGGGTTCCTTCCGTAGGGGCTGGCAGTGTTCCGTAGGGGCCTGTAGGGTTGTGTAAGTGCCCGCAGCAGTCTGTAGGAGTCTGTGGGATTCTGTAAGGTTCCGGAGGGTTCTGCAGGGTTCCGTAGGGGCCCGTAGAGTTCCATAGTGGCTGGTAAAGTTCCGTAGGGCCCTGTGGGGTTCTGTATGGACCTGTAGGGTTCCATAGGGGCCTGCAGGGTTCTGTAAGTGCCCGCAGGTGTCTGTAGGGTTCCATAGGGGTCTGTAGGGTTCCGTAGGCGCCTGCAGTGTTCTGTAGGAGCCCATAGGGTTTTCGTGAGGTTCCGTTGTGTTGCTAAGGGTCTTGTAGAGTGCTGTCGGGTCCTGGAGTATTCTGTAGGGTTCCAGAGGGGCTCGTAGCGTTCCGTCGAAATCTGTAGGCTTCCCTAGGGGCCCGTGGAGTCCCGTAGATTTCTGTAGGGGCCTGTAGGGTTGTGTAAGTGCCCGCAGGGGTTAGTAGGAGCTTGTAGGGTGCCATAAGTTTCCAGAGGGTTGTGTAGGGTTCCGTAGGGGCCTGTGGTGTTCCCTAGGGGCCTGTAGAGTCTCGTACAGTTCCGTCGGGTCCTGTAGGTTTCCATAAGCGCCCGCAGAGGTCTGAAGGGGCCCGTACTGTTCCGTAAGGATCCTTAGGGCTCCGTAGAGCTTCGTAGGTTCCCTAGAGGCCTGTAGAGTACCGCAGGAGCCAGTAGTGTTCTGTAGGGGCCCGTAGGGTTCCTTCCATAGGGGCTGGCAGTGTTCCGTAGGGTCCGCTAGGGTTGAGTAAGTGCCCGCAGGAGTCTGTAGGAATCCGTGGGATTCTGTAAGGTTCTGGAGGGTTCTGCAGGGTTCCGTAGGGGCCCGTAGAGTTCCGTAGTGGCTGGTAAAGTTCCCTAGGGCCCTGTACCGTTCCGTAACTGCCTGCAAGGGTCTTTAGGCTTCCGTAGGGGCTGGTAGGGTTCCATAAAGTTCCGCGGGTTCCTGCAGAGTTCTGCAAGTGCCCGCAAGGGCCTGTAGGGGCCCACAGTGTTCCTGTCAGGTTCCGTAGATTTCCGTAGGGGCCATAGGTTTCCGTAGCGGCTGGTAGTATTCCGTAGGGGTCTGTAGGGTTCCGTAGGCACCTGCAGTGTTCTGTAGGAGCCCATAGGGTTTTCGTGAGGTTCCGTTGTGTTGCTAAGGGTCTTGTAGAGTGCTGTCGGGTCCTGGAGTATTCTGTAGGGTTCCAGAGGGGCTCGTAGGGTTCCGTCGAAATCTGTAGGCTTCCCTAGGGGCCCGTGGAGTCCCGTAGATTTCTGTAGGGGCCTGTAGGGTTGTGTAAGTGCCCGCAGGGGTTAGTAGGAGCTTGTAGGGTGCCATAAGTTTCCAGAGGGTTGTGTAGGGTTCCGTAGGGGCCTGTGGTGTTCCCTAGGGGCCTGTAGAGTCTCGTACAGTTCCGTAGGGTCCTGTAGGTTTCCATAAGCGCCCGCAGAGGTCTGAAGGGGCCCGTACTGTTCCGTAAGGATCCTTAGGGCTCCGTAGAGCTTCGTAGGTTCCCTAGAGGCCTGTAGAGTACCGCAGGAGCCAGTAGTGTTCTGTAGGGGCCCGTAGGGTTCCTTCCATAGGGGCTGGCAGTGTTCCGTAGGGTCCGCTAGGGTTGAGTAAGTGCCCGCAGGAGTCTGTAGGAATCCGTGGGATTCTGTAAGGTTCTGGAGGGTTCTGCAGGGTTCCGTAGGGGCCCGTAGAGTTCCGTAGTGGCTGGTAAAGTTCCCTAGGGCCCTGTACCGTTCCGTAACTGCCTGCAAGGGTCTTTAGGCTTCCGTAGGGGCTGGTAGGGTTCCGTAAAGTTCCGCGGGTTCCTGCAGAGTTCTGCAAGTGCCCGCAAGGGCCTGTAGGGGCCCACAGTGTTCCTGTCAGGTTCCGTAGATTTCCGTAGGGGCCATAGGTTTCCGTAGAGGCTGGTAGTATTCCGTAGGGGTCTGTAGGGTTCCGTAGGCACCTGCAGTGTTCTGTAGGAGCCCATAGGGTTTTCGTGAGGTTCCGTTGTGTTGCTAAGGGTCTTGTAGAGTGCTGTCGGGTCCTGGAGTATTCTGTAGGGTTCCAGAGGGGCTCGTAGGGTTCCGTCGAAATCTGTAGGCTTCCCTAGGGGCCCGTGGAGTCCCGTAGATTTCCGTAGGGGCCTGTAGGGTTGTGTAAGTGCCCGCAGGGGTTGGTAGGAGCTTGTAGGGTGCCATAAGTTTCCAGAGGGTTGTGTAGGGTTCCGTAGGGGCCTGTGGTGTTCCCTAGGGGCCAGTAGAGTCTCGTACGGTTCCGTAGGGGCCTGTGGTGTTCCCTAGGGGCCTGTAGAGTCTCGTACAGTTCTGTCGGGTCCTGTAGGTTTCCATAAGCGCCCGCAGAGGTCTGAAGGGGCCCGTACTGTTCCGTAAGGATCCTTAGGGCTCCGTAGAGCTTCGTAGGTTCCCTAGAGGCCTCTGGAGTACCGCAGGAGCCAGTAGTGTTCTGTAGGGCCCCGTAGGGTTCCTTCCATAGGGGCTGGCAGTGTTCCGTAGGGTCCGCTAGGGTTGAGTAAGTGCCCGCAGGAGTCTGTAGGAATCCGTGGGATTCTGTAAGGTTCTGGAGGGTTCTGCAGGGTTCCGTAGGGGCCCGTAGAGTTCCGTAGTGGCTGGTAAAGTTCCCTAGGGCCCTGTACCGTTCCGTAACTGCCTGCAAGGGTCTTTAGGCTTCCGTAGGGGCTGGTAGGGTTCCATAAAGTTCCGCGGGTTCCTGCAGAGTTCTGCAAGTGCCCGCAAGGGCCTGTAGGGGCGCACAGTGTTTCTGTCAGGTTCCGTAGAGTTCCGTAGGGGCCATAGGCTTCCGTAGCGGCTGGTAGTATTCCATAGGGGTCTGTAGGGTTCCGTAGGCACCTGCAGTGTTCTGTAGGAGCCCATAGGGTTTTCGTGAGGTTCCGTTGTGTTGCTAAGGGTCTTGTAGAGTGCTGTCGGGTCCTGGAGTATTCTGTAGGGTTCCAGAGGGGCTCGTAGGGTTCCGTCGAAATCTGTAGGCTTCCCTAGGGGCCCGTGGAGTCCCGTAGATTTCTGTAGGGGCCTGTAGGGTTGTGTAAGTGCCCGCAGGGGTTAGTAGGAGCTTGTAGGGTGCCATAAGTTTCCAGAGGGTTGTGTAGGGTTCCGTAGGGGCCTGTGGTGTTCCCTAGGGGCCTGTAGAGTCTCGTACAGTTCCGTAGGGTCCTGTAGGTTTCCATAAGCGCCCGCAGAGGTCTGAAGGGGCCCGTACTGTTCCGTAAGGATCCTTAGGGCTCCGTAGAGCTTCGTAGGTTCCCTAGAGGCCTGTAGAGTACTGCAGGAGCCAGTAGTGTTCTGTAGGGGCCCGTAAGGTTCCTTCCATAGGGGCTGGCAGTGTTCCGTAGGGGCCTGTAGGGTTGTGTAAGTGCCCGCAGCAGTCTGTAGGAGTCTGTGGGATTCTGTAAGGTTCCGGAGGGTTCTGCAGGGTTCCGTAGGGGCCCGTAGAGTTCCGTAGTGGCTGGTAAAGTTCCGTAGGGCCCTGTGGGGTTCTGTATGGACCTGTAGGGTTCCGTAGGGCCTGCAGGGTTCTGTAAGTGCCCGCAGGTGTCTGTAGGGTTCTGTAGGGGTCAGTAGGGTTCCGTAGGCACCTGCAGTGTTCTGTAGGAGCCCATAGGGTTTTCGTGAGGTTCCGTTGTGTTGCTAAGGGTCTTGTAGAGTGCTGTCGGGTCCTGGAGTATTCTGTAGGGTTCCAGAGGGGCTCGTAGGGTTCAGTCGAAATCTGTAGGCTTCCCTAGGGGCCCGTGGAGTCCCGTAGATTTCCGTAGGGGCCTGTAGGGTTGTGTAAGTGCCCGCAGGGGTTGGTAGGAGCTTGTAGGGTGCCATAAGTTTCCAGAGGGTTGTGTAGGGTTCCGTAGGGGCCTGTGGTGTTCCCTAGGGGCCTGTAGAGTCTCGTACGGTTCCGTAGGGTCCTGTAGGTTTCCATAAGCGCCTGCAGAGGTCTGAAGGGGCCCGTACTGTTCCGTAAGGATCCATAGGGCTCCGTAGAGCTTCGTAGGTTCCCTAGAGGCCTCTGGAGTACCGCAGGAGCCAGTAGTGTTCTGTAGGGCCCCGTAGGGTTCCTTCCGTAGGGGCTGGCAGTGTTCCGTAGGGGCCTCTAGGGTTGTGTAAGTGCCCGCAGCAGTCTGTAGGAGTCTGTGGGATTCTGTAAGGTTCCGGAGGGTTCTGCAGGGTTCCGTAGGGGCCCATAGAGTTCCGTAGTGGCTGGTAAAGTTCCCTAGGGCCCTGTACCGTTCCGTAACTGCCTGCAAGGGTCTTTAGGCTTCCGTAGCGGCTGGTAGGGTTCCATAAAGTTCCGCGGGTTCCTGCAGAGTTCTGCAAGTGCCCGCAAGGGCCTGTAGGGGCGCACAGTGTTTCTGTCAGGTTCCGTAGAGTTCCGTAGGGGCCATAGGCTTCCGTAGCGGCTGGTAGTATTCCATAGGGGTCTGTAGGGTTCCGTAGGCACCTGCAGTGTTCTGTAGGAGCCCATAGGGTTTTCGTGAGGTTCCGTTGTGTTGCTAAGGGTCTTGTAGAGTGCTGTCGGGTCCTGGAGTATTCTGTAGGGTTCCAGAGGGGCTCGTAGGGTTCCGTCGAAATCTGTAGGCTTCCCTAGGGGCCCGTGGAGTCCCGTAGATTTCTGTAGGGGCCTGTAGGGTTGTGTAAGTGCCCGTAGGGGTTAGTAGGAGCTTGTAGGGTGCCATAAGTTTCCAGAGGGTTGTGTAGGGTTCCGTAGGGGCCTGTGGTGTTCCCTAGGGGCCTGTAGAGTCTCGTACAGTTCCGTCGGGTCCTGTAGGTTTCCATAAGCGCCCGCAGAGGTCTGAAGGGGCCCGTACTGTTCCGTAAGGATCCATAGGGCTCCGTAGAGCTTCGTAGGTTCCCTAGAGGCCTGTAGAGTACCGCAGGAGCCAGTAGTGTTCTGTAGGGGCCCGTAGGGTTCCTTCCATAGGGGCTGGCAGTGTTCCGTAGGGTCCTCTAGGGTTGAGTAAGTGCCCGCAGGAGTCTGTAGGAATCCGTGGGATTCTGTAAGGTTCCGGAGGGTTCTGCAGGGTTCCATAGGGGCCCGTAGAGTTCCGTAGTGGCTGGTAAAGTTCCGTAGGGTCCTGTACCGTTCCGTAACTGCCTGCAAGGGTCTTTAGGCTTCCGTAGGGGCTTGTAGGGTTCCATAAAGTTCCGCGGGTTCCTGCAGAGTTCTGCAAGTGCCCGCAAGGGCCTGTAGGGGCCCACAGTGTTTCTGTCAGGTTCCGTAGAGTTCCGTAGGGGCCATAGGCTTCCGTAGCGGCTGGTAGTATTCCATAGGGGTCTGTAGGGTTCCGTAGGCGCCTGCAGTGTTCTGTAGGAGCCCATAGGGTTTTCGTGAGGTTCCGTTGTGTTGCTAAGGGTCTTGTAGAGTGCTGTCGGGTCCTGGAGTATTCTGTAGGGTTCCAGAGGGGCTCGTAGGGTTCCGTCGAAATCTGTAGGCTTCCCTAGGGGCCCGTGGAGTCCCGTAGATTTCCGTAGGGGCCTGTAGGGTTGTGTAAGTGCCCGCAGGGGTTGGTAGGAGCTTGTAGGGTGCCATAAGTTTCCAGAGGGTTGTGTAGGGTTCCGTAGGGGCCTGTGGTGTTCCCTAGGGGCCTGTAGAGTCTCGTACGGTTCTGTAGGGGTGTTCCCTAGGGGCCTGTAGAGTCTCGTACAGTTCCGTAGGGTCCTGTAGGTTTCCATAAGCGCCCGCAGAGGTCTGAAGGGGCCCGTACTGTTCCGTAAGGATCCATAGGGCTCCGTAGAGCTTCGTAGGTTCCCTAGAGGCCTCTGGAGTACCGCAGGAGCCAGTAGTGTTCTGTAGGGGCCCGTAGGGTTCCTTCCGTAGGGGCTGGCAGTGTTCCGTAGGGGCCTCTAGTGTTGTGTAAGTGCCCGCAGCAGTCTGTAGGAGTCTGTGGGATTCTGTAAGGTTCTGGAGGGTTCTGCAGGGTTCCGTAGGGGCCCGTAGAGTTCCGTAGTGGCTGGTAAAGTTCCGTAGGGCCCTGTGGGGTTCTGTATGGACCTGTAGGGTTCCATAGGGGCCTGCAGGGTTCTGTAAGTGCCCGCAGGTGTCTGTAGGGTTCCATAGGGGTCTGTAGGGTTCCGTAGGCGCCTGCAGTGTTCTGTAGGAGCCCATAGGGTTTTCGTGAGGTTCCGTTGTGTTGCTAAGGGTCTTGTAGAGTGCTGTCGGGTCCTGGAGTATTCTGTAGGGTTCCAGAGGGGCTCGTAGGGTTCTGTCGAAATCTGTAGGCTTCCCTAGGGGCCCGTGGAGTCCCGTAGATTTCCGTAGGGGCCTGTAGGGTTGTGTAAGTGCCCGCAGGGGTTAGTAGGAGCTTGTAGGGTGCCATAAGTTTCCAGAGGGTTGTGTAGGGTTCCGTAGGGGCCTGTGGTGTTCCCTAGGGGCCTGTAGAGTCTCGTACAGTTCCGTAGGGTCCTGTAGGTTTCCATAAGCGCCCGCAGAGGTCTGAAGGGGCCCGTACTGTTCCGTAAGGATCCATAGGGTTCCGTAGAGCTTCGTAGGTTCCCTAGAGGCCTGTAGAGTACCGCAGGAGCCAGAAGTGTTCTGTAGGGGCCCGTAGGGTTCCTTCCATAGGGGCTGGCAGTGTTCCGTAGGGTCCTCTAGGGTTGAGTAAGTGCCCGCAGGAGTCTGTAGGAATCCGTGGGATTCTGTAAGGTTCTGGAGGGTTCTGCAGGGTTCCGTAGGGGCCCGTAGAGTTCCGTAGTGGCTGGTAAAGTTCCCTAGGGCCCTGTACCGTTCCGTAACTGCCTGCAAGGGTCTTTAGGCTTCCGTAGGGGCTGGTAGGGTTCCATAAAGTTCCGCGGGTTCCTGCAGAGTTCTGCAAGTGCCCGCAAGGGCCTGTAGGGGCCCACAGTGTTCCTGTCAGGTTCCGTAGATTTCCGTAGGGGCCATAGGTTTCCGTAGCGGCTGGTAGTATTCCGTAGGGGTCTGTAGGGTTCCGTAGGCACCTGCAGTGTTCTGTAGGAGCCCATAGGGTTTTCGTGAGGTTCCGTTGTGTTGCTAAGGGTCTTGTAGAGTGCTGTCGGGTCCTGGAGTATTCTGTAGGGTTCCAGAGGGGCTCGTAGGGTTCCGTCGAAATCTGTAGGCTTCCCTAGGGGCCCGTGGAGTCCCGTAGATTTCCGTAGGGGCCTGTAGGGTTGTGTAAGTGCCCGCAGGGGTTAGTAGGAGCTTGTAGGGTGCCATAAGTTTCCAGAGGGTTGTGTAGGGTTCCGTAGGGGCCTGTGGTGTTCCCTAGGGGCCTGTAGAGTCTCGTACAGTTCCGTAGGGTCCTGTAGGTTTCCATAAGCGCCCGCAGAGGTCTGAAGGGGCCCGTACTGTTCCGTAAGGATCCATAGGGCTCCGTAGAGCTTCGTAGGTTCCCTAGAGGCCTGTAGAGTACCGCAGGAGCCAGTAGTGTTCTGTAGGGGCCCGTAGGGTTCCTTCCATAGGGGCTGGCAGTGTTCCGTAGGGTCCTCTAGGGTTGAGTAAGTGCCCGCAGGAGTCTGTAGGAATCCGTGGGATTCTGTAAGGTTCTGGAGGGTTCTGCAGGGTTCCATAGGGGCCCGTAGAGTTCCGTAGTGGCTGGTAAAGTTCCCTAGGGCCCTGTACCGTTCCGTAACTGCCTGCAAGGGTCTTTAGGCTTCCGTAGCGGCTGGTAGGGTTCCATAAAGTTCCGCGGGTTCCTGCAGAGTTCTGCAAGTGCCCGCAAGGGCCTGTAGGGGCCCACAGTGTTTCTGTCAGGTTCCGTAGAGTTCCGTAGGGGCCATAGGCTTCCGTAGCGGCTGGTAGTATTCCGTAGGGGTCTGTAGGGTTCCGTAGGCGCCTGCAGTGTTCTGTAGGAGCCCATAGGGTTTTCGTGAGGTTCCGTTGTGTTGCTAAGGGTCTTGTAGAGTGCTGTCGGGTCCTGGAGCATTCTGTAGGGTTCCAGAGGGGCTCGTAGGGTTCTGTCGAAATCTGTAGGCTTCCCTAGGGGCCCGTGGAGTCCCATAGATTTCCGTAGGGGCCTGTAGGGTTGTGTAAGTGCCCGCAGGGGTTGGTAGGAGCTTGTAGGGTGCCATAAGTTTCCAGAGGGTTGTGTAGGGTTCCGTAGGGGCCTGTGGTGTTCCCTAGGGGCCAGTAGAGTCTCGTACGGTTCCGTAGGGGCCTGTGGTGTTCCCTAGGGGCCTGTAGAGTCTCGTACAGTTCTGTCGGGTCCTGTAGGTTTCCATAAGCGCCCGCAGAGGTCTGAAGGGGCCCGTACTGTTCCGTAAGGATCCTTAGGGCTCCGTAGAGCTTCGTAGGTTCCCTAGAGGCCTCTGGAGTACCGCAGGAGCCAGTAGTGTTCTGTAGGGCCCCGTAGGGTTCCTTCCGTAGGGGCTGGCAGTGTTCCGTAGGGGCCTGTAGGGTTGTGTAAGTGCCCGCAGCAGTCTGTAGGAGTCTGTGGGATTCTGTAAGGTTCCGGAGGGTTCTGCAGGGTTCCGTAGGGGCCCGTAGAGTTCCATAGTGGCTGGTAAAGTTCCGTAGGGCCCTGTGGGGTTCTGTATGGACCTGTAGGGTTCCGTAGGGGCCTGCAGGGTTCTGTAAGTGCCTGCTGGTGTCTGTAGGGTTCCATAGGGGTCTGTAGGGTTCCGTAGGCGCCTGCAGTGTTCTGTAGGAGCCCATAGGGTTTTCGTGAGGTTCCGTTGTGTTGCTAAGGGTCTTGTAGAGTGCTGTCGGGTCCTGGAGTATTCTGTAGGGTTCCAGAGGGGCTCGTAGGGTTCCGTCGAAATCTGTAGGCTTCCCTAGGGGCCCGTGGAGTCCCGTAGATTTCTGTAGGGGCCTGTAGGGTTGTGTAAGTGCCCGCAGGGGTTAGTAGGAGCTTGTAGGGTGCCATAAGTTTCCAGAGGGTTGTGTAGGGTTCCGTAGGGGCCTGTGGTGTTCCCTAGGGGCCTGTAGAGTCTCGTACAGTTCCGTAGGGTCCTGTAGGTTTCCATAAGCGCCCGCAGAGGTCTGAAGGGGCCCGTACTGTTCCGTAAGGATCCTTAGGGCTCCGTAGAGCTTCGTAGGTTCCCTAGAGGCCTGTAGAGTACCGCAGGAGCCAGTAGTGTTCTGTAGGGGCCCGTAGGGTTCCTTCCATAGGGGCTGGCAGTGTTCCATAGGGTCCGCTAGGGTTGAGTAAGTGCCCGCAGGAGTCTGTAGGAATCCGTGGGATTCTGTAAGGTTCTGGAGGGTTCTGCAGGGTTCCGTAGGGGCCCGTAGAGTTCCGTAGTGGCTGGTAAAGTTCCCTAGGGCCCTGTACCGTTCCGTAACTGCCTGCAAGGGTCTTTAGGCTTCCGTAGGGGCTGGTAGGGTTCCATAAAGTTCCGCGGGTTCCTGCAGAGTTCTGCAAGTGCCCGCAAGGGCCTGTAGGGGCCCACAGTGTTCCTGTCAGGTTCCGTAGATTTCCGTAGGGGCCATAGGTTTCCGTAGCGGCTGGTAGTATTCCGTAGGGGTCTGTAGGGTTCCGTAGGCACCTGCAGTGTTCTGTAGGAGCCCATAGGGTTTTCGTGAGGTTCCGTTGTGTTGCTAAGGGTCTTGTAGAGTGCTGTCGGGTCCTGGAGTATTCTGTAGGGTTCCAGAGGGGCTCGTAGGGTTCCGTCGAAATCTGTAGGCTTCCCTAGGGGCCCGTGGAGTCCCGTAGATTTCCGTAGGGGCCTGTAGGGTTGTGTAAGTGCCCGCAGGGGTTGGTAGGAGCTTGTAGGGTGCCATAAGTTTCCAGAGGGTTGTGTAGGGTTCCGTAGGGGCCTGTGGTGTTCCCTAGGGGCCAGTAGAGTCTCGTACGGTTCCGTAGGGGCCTGTGGTGTTCCCTAGGGGCCTGTAGAGTCTCGTACAGTTCTGTCGGGTCCTGTAGGTTTCCATAAGCGCCCACAGAGGTCTGAAGGGGCCCGTACTGTTCCGTAAGGATCCTTAGGGCTCCGTAGAGCTTCGTAGGTTCCCTAGAGGCCTCTGGAGTACCGCAGGAGCCAGTAGTGTTCTGTAGGGCCCCGTAGGGTTCCTTCCGTAGGGGCTGGCAGTGTTCCGTTGGGTCCTCTAGGGTTGAGTAAGTGCCCGCAGGAGTCTGTACGAATCCATGGGATTCTGTAAGGTTCTGGAGGGTTCTGCAGGGTTCCGTAGGGGCCCGTAGAGTTCCGTAGTGGCTGGTAAAGTTCCGTAGGGCCCTGTGGGGTTCTGTATGGACCTGTAGGGTTCCGTAGGGCCTGCAGGGTTCTGTAAGTGCCCGCAGGTGTCTGTAGGGTTCTGTAGGGGTCAGTAGGGTTCCGTAGGCACCTGCAGTGTTCTGTAGGAGCCCATAGGGTTTTCGTGAGGTTCCGTTGTGTTGCTAAGGGTCTTGTAGAGTGCTGTCGGGTCCTGGAGTATTCTGTAGGGTTCCAGAGGGGCTCGTAGGGTTCAGTCGAAATCTGTAGGCTTCCCTAGGGGCCCGTGGAGTCCCGTAGATTTCCGTAGGGGCCTGTAGGGTTGTGTAAGTGCCCGCAGGGGTTGGTAGGAGCTTGTAGGGTGCCATAAGTTTCCAGAGGGTTGTGTAGGGTTCCGTAGGGGCCTGTGGTGTTCCCTAGGGGCCTGTAGAGTCTCGTACAGTTCCGTAGGGTCCTGTAGGTTTCCATAAGCGCCTGCAGAGGTCTGAAGGGGCCCGTACTGTTCCGTAAGGATCCATAGGGCTCCGTAGAGCTTCGTAGGTTCCCTAGAGGCCTCTGGAGTACCGCAGGAGCCAGTAGTGTTCTGTAGGGCCCCGTAGGGTTCCTTCCGTAGGGGCTGGCAGTGTTCCGTAGGGGCCTCTAGGGTTGTGTAAGTGCCCGCAGCAGTCTGTAGGAGTCTGTGGGATTCTGTAAGGTTCTGGAGGGTTCTGCAGGGTTCCGTAGGGGCCCATAGAGTTCCGTAGTGGCTGGTAAAGTTCCCTAGGGCCCTGTACCGTTCCGTAACTGCCTGCAAGGGTCTTTAGGCTTCCGTAGCGGCTGGTAGCGTTCCATAAAGTTCCGCGGGTTCCTGCAGAGTTCTGCAAGTGCCCGCAAGGGCCTGTAGGGGCGCACAGTGTTTCTGTCAGGTTCCGTAGAGTTCCGTAGGGGCCATAGGCTTCCGTAGCGGCTGGTAGTATTCCATAGGGGTCTGTAGGGTTCCGTAGGCACCTGCAGTGTTCTGTAGGAGCCCATAGGGTTTTCGTGAGGTTCCGTTGTGTTGCTAAGGGTCTTGTAGAGTGCTGTCGGGTCCTGGAGTATTCTGTAGGGTTCCAGAGGGGCTCGTAGGGTTCCGTCGAAATCTGTAGGCTTCCCTAGGGGCCCGTGGAGTCCCGTAGATTTCTGTAGGGGCCTGTAGGGTTGTGTAAGTGCCCGTAGGGGTTAGTAGGAGCTTGTAGGGTGCCATAAGTTTCCAGAGGGTTGTGTAGGGTTCCGTAGGGGCCTGTGGTGTTCCCTAGGGGCCTGTAGAGTCTCGTACAGTTCCGTAGGGTCCTGTAGGTTTCCATAAGCGCCCGCAGAGGTCTGAAGGGGCCCGTACTGTTCCGTAAGGATCCATAGGGCTCCGTAGAGCTTCGTAGGTTCCCTAGAGGCCTGTAGAGTACCGCAGGAGCCAGTAGTGTTCTGTAGGGGCCCGTAGGGTTCCTTCCATAGGGGCTGGCAGTGTTCCGTAGGGTCCTCTAGGGTTGAGTAAGTGCCCGCAGGAGTCTGTAGGAATCCGTGGGATTCTGTAAGGTTCCGGAGGGTTCTGCAGGGTTCCATAGGGGCCCGTAGAGTTCCGTAGTGGCTGGTAAAGTTCCCTAGGGCCCTGTACCGTTCCGTAACTGCCTGCAAGGGTCTTTAGGCTTCCGTAGGGGCTTGTAGGGTTCCATAAAGTTCCGCGGGTTCCTGCAGAGTTCTGCAAGTGCCCGCAAGGGCCTGTAGGGGCCCACAGTGTTTCTGTCAGGTTCCGTAGAGTTCCGTAGGGACCATAGGCTTCCGTAGCGGCTGGTAGTATTCCATAGGGGTCTGTAGGGTTCCGTAGGCGCCTGCAGTGTTCTGTAGGAGCCCATAGGGTTTTCGTGAGGTTCCGTTGTGTTGCTAAGGGTCTTGTAGAGTGCTGTCGGGTCCTGGAGTATTCTGTAGGGTTCCAGAGGGGCTCGTAGGGTTCCGTCGAAATCTGTAGGCTTCCCTAGGGGCCCGTGGAGTCCCGTAGATTTCCGTAGGGGCCTGTAGGGTTGTGTAAGTGCCCGCAGGGGTTGGTAGGAGCTTGTAGGGTGCCATAAGTTTCCAGAGGGTTGTGTAGGGTTCCGTAGGGGCCTGTGGTGTTCCCTAGGGGCCTGTAGAGTCTCGTACGGTTCCGTAGGGGTGTTCCCTAGGGGCCTGTAGAGTCTCGTACAGTTCCGTAGGGTCCTGTAGGTTTCCATAAGCGCCCGCAGAGGTCTGAAGGGGCCCGTACTGTTCCGTAAGGATCCATAGGGCTCCGTAGAGCTTCGTAGGTTCCCTAGAGGCCTCTGGAGTACCGCAGGAGCCAGTAGTGTTCTGTAGGGGCCCGTAGGGTTCCTTCCGTAGGGGCTGGCAGTGTTCCGTAGGGGCCTCTAGTGTTGTGTAAGTGCCCGCAGCAGTCTGTAGGAGTCTGTGGGATTCTGTAAGGTTCTGGAGGGTTCTGCAGGGTTCCGTAGGGGCCCATAGAGTTCCGTAGTGGCTGGTAAAGTTCCGTAGGGCCCTGTGGGGTTCTGTATGGACCTGTAGGGTTCCATAGGGGCCTGCAGGGTTCTGTAAGTGCCCGCAGGTGTCTGTAGGGTTCCATAGGGGTCTGTAGGGTTCCGTAGGCGCCTGCAGTGTTCTGTAGGAGCCCATAGGGTTTTCGTGAGGTTCCGTTGTGTTGCTAAGGGTCTTGTAGAGTGCTGTCGGGTCCTGGAGTATTCTGTAGGGTTCCAGAGGGGCTCGTAGGGTTCTGTCGAAATCTGTAGGCTTCCCTAGGGGCCCGTGGAGTCCCGTAGATTTCCGTAGGGGCCTGTAGGGTTGTGTAAGTGCCCGCAGGGGTTAGTAGGAGCTTGTAGGGTGCCATAAGTTTCCAGAGGGTTGTGTAGGGTTCCGTAGGGGCCTGTGGTGTTCCCTAGGGGCCTGTAGAGTCTCGTACAGTTCCGTAGGGTCCTGTAGGTTTCCATAAGCGCCCGCAGAGGTCTGAAGGGGCCCGTACTGTTCCGTAAGGATCCATAGGGTTCCGTAGAGCTTCGTAGGTTCCCTAGAGGCCTGTAGAGTACCGCAGGAGCCAGAAGTGTTCTGTAGGGGCCCGTAGGGTTCCTTCCATAGGGGCTGGCAGTGTTCCGTAGGGTCCTCTAGGGTTGAGTAAGTGCCCGCAGGAGTCTGTAGGAATCCGTGGGATTCTGTAAGGTTCTGGAGGGTTCTGCAGGGTTCCGTAGGGGCCCGTAGAGTTCCGTAGTGGCTGGTAAAGTTCCCTAGGGCCCTGTACCGTTCCGTAACTGCCTGCAAGGGTCTTTAGGCTTCCGTAGGGGCTGGTAGGGTTCCATAAAGTTCCGCGGGTTCCTGCAGAGTTCTGCAAGTGCCCGCAAGGGCCTGTAGGGGCCCACAGTGTTCCTGTCAGGTTCCGTAGATTTCCGTAGGGGCCATAGGTTTCCGTAGAGGCTGGTAGTATTCCGTAGGGGTCTGTAGGGTTCCGTAGGCACCTGCAGTGTTCTGTAGGAGCCCATAGGGTTTTAGTGAGGTTCCGTTGTGTTGCTAAGGGTCTTGTAGAGTGCTGTCGGGTCCTGGAGTATTCTGTAGGGTTCCAGAGGGGCTCGTAGGGTTCCGTCGAAATCTGTAGGCTTCCCTAGGGGCCCGTGGAGTCCCGTAGATTTCCGTAGGGGCCTGTAGGGTTGTGTAAGTGCCCGCAGGGGTTAGTAGGAGCTTGTAGGGTTCCATAAGTTTCCAGAGGGTTGTGTAGGGTTCCGTAGGGGCCTGTGGTGTTCCCTAGGGGCCTGTAGAGTCTCGTACAGTTCCGTAGGGTCCTGTAGGTTTCCATAAGCGCCCGCAGAGGTCTGAAGGGGCCCGTACTGTTCCGTAAGGATCCATAGGGCTCCGTAGAGCTTCGTAGGTTCCCTAGAGGCCTGTAGAGTACCGCAGGAGCCAGTAGTGTTCTGTAGGGGCCCGTAGGGTTCCTTCCATAGGGGCTGGCAGTGTTCCGTAGGGTCCTCTAGGGTTGAGTAAGTGCCCGCAGGAGTCTGTAGGAATCCGTGGGATTCTGTAAGGTTCTGGAGGGTTCTGCAGGGTTCCATAGGGGCCCGTAGAGTTCCGTAGTGGCTGGTAAAGTTCCCTAGGGCCCTGTACCGTTCCGTAACTGCCTGCAAGGGTCTTTAGGCTTCCGTAGGGGCTGGTAGGGTTCCATAAAGTTCCGCGGGTTCCTGCAGAGTTCTGCAAGTGCCCGCAAGGGCCTGTAGGGGCCCACAGTGTTTCTGTCAGGTTCCGTAGAGTTCCGTAGGGGCCATAGGCTTCCGTAGCGGCTGGTAGTATTCCATAGGGGTCTGTAGGGTTCCGTAGGCGCCTGCAGTGTTCTGTAGGAGCCCATAGGGTTTTCGTGAGGTTCCGTTGTGTTGCTAAGGGTCTTGTAGAGTGCTGTCGGGTCCTGGAGTATTCTGTAGGGTTCCAGAGGGGCTCGTAGGGTTCTGTCGAAATCTGTAGGCTTCCCTAGGGGCCCGTGGAGTCCCGTAGATTTCCGTAGGGGCCTGTAGGGTTGTGTAAGTGCCCGCAGGGGTTGGTAGGAGCTTGTAGGGTGCCATAAGTTTCCAGAGGGTTGTGTAGGGTTCCGTAGGGGCCTGTGGTGTTCCCTAGGGGCCTGTAGAGTCTCGTACGGTTCCGTAGGGGTGTTCCCTAGGGGCCTGTAGAGTCTCGTACAGTTCCGTCGGGTCCTGTAGGTTTCCATAAGCGCCCGCAGAGGTCTGAAGGGGCCCGTACTGTTCCGTAAGGATCCATAGGGCTCCGTAGAGCTTCGTAGGTTCCCTAGAGGCCTCTGGAGTACCGCAGGAGCCAGTAGTGTTCTGTAGGGGCCCGTAGGGTTCCTTCCGTAGGGGCTGGCAGTGTTCCGTAGGGGCCTCTAGTGTTGTGTAAGTGCCCGCAGCAGTCTGTAGGAGTCTGTGGGATTCTGTAAGGTTCTGGAGGGTTCTGCAGGGTTCCGTAGGGGCCCGTAGAGTTCCGTAGTGGCTGGTAAAGTTCCGTAGGGCCCTGTGGGGTTCTGTATGGACCTGTAGGGTTCCATAGGGGCCTGCAGGGTTCTGTAAGTGCCCGCAGGTGTCTGTAGGGTTCCATAGGGGTCTGTAGGGTTCCGTAGGCGCCTGCAGTGTTCTGTAGGAGCCCATAGGGTTTTCGTGAGGTTCCGTTGTGTTCCTAAGGGTCTTGTAGAGTGCTGTCGGGTCCTGGAGTATTCTGTAGGGTTCCAGAGGGGCTCGTAGGGTTCTGTCGAAATCTGTAGGCTTCCCTAGGGACCCGTGGAGTCCCGTAGATTTCTGTAGGGGCCTGTAGGGTTGTGTAAGTGCCCGCAGGGGTTAGTAGGAGCTTGTAGGGTGCCATAAGTTTCCAGAGGGTTGTGTAGGGTTCCGTAGGGGCCTGTGGTGTTCCCTAGGGGCCTGTAGAGTCTCGTACAGTTCCGTAGGGTCCTGTAGGTTTCCATAAGCGCCCGCAGAGGTCTGAAGGGGCCCGTACTGTTCCGTAAGGATCCATAGGGTTCCGTAGAGCTTCGTAGGTTCCCTAGAGGCCTGTAGAGTACCGCAGGAGCCAGAAGTGTTCTGTAGGGGCCCGTAGGGTTCCTTCCATAGGGGCTGGCAGTGTTCCGTAGGGTCCTCTAGGGTTGAGTAAGTGCCCGCAGGAGTCTGTAGGAATCCGTGGGATTCTGTAAGGTTCTGGAGGGTTCTGCAGGGTTCCGTAGGGGCCCGTAGAGTTCCGTAGTGGCTGGTAAAGTTCCCTAGGGCCCTGTACCGTTCCGTAACTGCCTGCAAGGGTCTTTAGGCTTCCGTAGGGGCTGGTAGGGTTCCATAAAGTTCCACGGGTTCCTGCAGAGTTCTGCAAGTGCCCGCAAGGGCCTGTAGGGGCCCACAGTGTTCCTGTCAGGTTCCGTAGATTTCCGTAGGGGCCATAGGTTTCCGTAGAGGCTGGTAGTATTCCGTAGGGGTCTGTAGGGTTCCGTAGGCACCTGCAGTGTTCTGTAGGAGCCCATAGGGTTTTCGTGAGGTTCCGTTGTGTTGCTAAGGGTCTTGTAGAGTGCTGTCGGGTCCTGGAGTATTCTGTAGGGTTCCAGAGGGGCTCGTAGGGTTCCGTCGAAATCTGTAGGCTTCTCTAGGGGCCCGTGGAGTCCCGTAGATTTCCGTAGGGGCCTGTAGGGTTGTGTAAGTGCCCGCAGGGGTTGGTAGGAGCTTGTAGGGTTCCATAAGTTTCCAGAGGGTTGTGTAGGGTTCCGTAGGGGCCTGTGGTGTTCCCTAGGGGCCAGTAGAGTCTCGTACGGTTCCGTAGGGGCCTGTGGTGTTCCCTAGGGGCCTGTAGAGTCTCGTACAGTTCCGTCGGGTCCTGTAGGTTTCCATAAGCGCCCGCAGAGGTCTGAAGGGGCCCGTACTGTTCCGTAAGGATCCATAGGGCTCCGTAGAGCTTCGTAGGTTCCCTAGAGGCCTCTGGAGTACCGCAGGAGCCAGTAGTGTTCTGTAGGGCCCCGTAGGGTTCCTTCCGTAGGGGCTGGCAGTGTTCCGTAGGGGCCTGTAGGGTTGTGTAAGTGCCCGCAGCAGTCTGTAGGAGTCTGTGGGATTCTGTAAGGTTCCGGAGGGTTCTGCAGGGTTCCGTAGGGGCCCGTAGAGTTCCGTAGTGGCTGGTAAAGTTCCCTAGGGCCCTGTACCGTTCCGTAACTGCCTGCAAGGGTCTTTAGGCTTCCGTAGCGGCTGGTAGGGTTCCATAAAGTTCCGCGGGTTCCTGCAGAGTTCTGCAAGTGCCCGCAAGGGCCTGTAGGGGCGCACAGTGTTTCTGTCAGGTTCCGTAGAGTTCCGTAGGGGCCATAGGCTTCCGTAGCGGCTGGTAGTATTCCATAGGGGTCTGTAGGGTTCCGTAGGCACCTGCAGTGTTCTGTAGGAGCCCATAGGGTTTTCGTGAGGTTCCGTTGTGTTGCTAAGGGTCTTGTAGAGTGCTGTCGGGTCCTGGAGTATTCTGTAGGGTTCCAGAGGGGCTCGTAGGGTTCCGTCGAAATCTGTAGGCTTCCCTAGGGGCCCGTGGAGTCCCGTAGATTTCTGTAGGGGCCTGTAGGGTTGTGTAAGTGCCCGCAGGGGTTAGTAGGAGCTTGTAGGGTGCCATAAGTTTCCAGAGGGTTGTGTAGGGTTCCGTAGGGGCCTGTGGTGTTCCCTAGGGGCCTGTAGAGTCTCGTACAGTTCCGTCGGGTCCTGTAGGTTTCCATAAGCGCCCGCAGAGGTCAGAAGGGGCCCGTACTGTTCCGTAAGGATCCATAGGGCTCCGTAGAGCTTCGTAGGTTCCCTAGAGGCCTGTAGAGTACCGCAGGAGCCAGTAGTGTTCTGTAGGGGCCCGTAGGGTTCCTTCCATAGGGGCTGGCAGTGTTCCGTAGGGTCCTCTAGGGTTGAGTAAGTGCCCGCAGGAGTCTGTAGGAATCCGTGGGATTCTGTAAGGTTCTGGAGGGTTCTGCAGGGTTCCGTAGGGGCCCGTAGAGTTCCGTAGTGGCTGGTAAAGTTCCCTAGGGCCCTGTACCGTTCCGTAACTGCCTGCAAGGGTCTTTAGGCTTCCGTAGGGGCTTGTAGGGTTCCATAAAGTTCCGTGGGTTCCTGCAGAGTTCTGCAAGTGCCCGCAAGGGCCTGTAGGGGCCCACAGTGTTTCTGTCAGGTTCCGTAGAGTTCCGTAGGGGCCATAGGCTTCCGTAGCGGCTGGTAGTATTCCATAGGGGTCTGTAGGGTTCCGTAGGCGCCTGCAGTGTTCTGTAGGAGCCCATAGGGTTTTCGTGAGGTTCCGTTGTGTTGCTAAGGGTCTTGTAGAGTGCTGTCGGGTCCTGGAGTATTCTGTAGGGTTCCAGAGGGGCTCGTAGGGTTCTGTCGAAATCTGTAGGCTTCCCTAGGGGCCCGTGGAGTCCCGTAGATTTCCGTAGGGGCCTGTAGGGTTGTGTAAGTGCCCGCAGGGGTTGGTAGGAGCTTGTAGGGTGCCATAAGTTTCCAGAGGGTTGTGTAGGGTTCCGTAGGGGCCTGTGGTGTTCCCTAGGGGCCTGTAGAGTCTCGTACAGTTCCGTAGGGGTGTTCCCTAGGGGCCTGTAGAGTCTCGTACAGTTCCGTAGGGTCCTGTAGGTTTCCATAAGCGCCCGCAGAGGTCTGAAGGGGCCCGTACTGTTCCGTAAGGATCCATAGGGCTCCGTAGAGCTTCGTAGGTTCCCTAGAGGCCTCTGGAGTACCGCAGGAGCCAGTAGTGTTCTGTAGGGGCCCGTAGGGTTCCTTCCGTAGGGGCTGGCAGTGTTCCGTAGGGGCCTCTAGTGTTGTGTAAGTGCCCGCAGCAGTCTGTAGGAGTCTGTGGGATTCTGTAAGGTTCTGGAGGGTTCTGCAGGGTTCCGTAGGGGCCCGTAGAGTTCCGTAGTGGCTGGTAAAGTTCCGTAGGGCCCTGTGGGGTTCTGTATGGACCTGTAGGGTTCCATAGGGGCCTGCAGGGTTCTGTAAGTGCCCGCAGGTGTCTGTAGGGTTCCATAGGGGTCTGTAGGGTTCCGTAGGCGCCTGCAGTGTTCTGTAGGAGCCCATAGGGTTTTCGTGAGGTTCCGTTGTGTTCCTAAGGGTCTTGTAGAGTGCTGTCGGGTCCTGGAGTATTCTGTAGGGTTCCAGAGGGGCTCGTAGGGTTCTGTCGAAATCTGTAGGCTTCCCTAGGGGCCCGTGGAGTCCCGTAGATTTCTGTAGGGGCCTGTAGGGTTGTGTAAGTGCCCGCAGGGGTTAGTAGGAGCTTGTAGGGTGCCATAAGTTTCCAGAGGGTTGTGTAGGGTTCCGTAGGGGCCTGTGGTGTTCCCTAGGGGCCTGTAGAGTCTCGTACAGTTCCGTAGGGTCCTGTAGGTTTCCATAAGCGCCCGCAGAGGTCTGAAGGGGCCCGTACTGTTCCGTAAGGATCCATAGGGTTCCGTAGAGCTTCGTAGGTTCCCTAGAGGCCTGTAGAGTACCGCAGGAGCCAGAAGTGTTCTGTAGGGGCCCGTAGGGTTCCTTCCATAGGGGCTGGCAGTGTTCCGTAGGGTCCTCTAGGGTTGAGTAAGTGCCCGCAGGAGTCTGTAGGAATCCGTGGGATTCTGTAAGGTTCTGGAGGGTTCTGCAGGGTTCCGTAGGGGCCCGTAGAGTTCCGTAGTGGCTGGTAAAGTTCCCTAGGGCCCTGTACCGTTCCGTAACTGCCTGCAAGGGTCTTTAGGCTTCCGTAGGGGCTGGTAGGGTTCCATAAAGTTCCGCGGGTTCCTGCAGAGTTCTGCAAGTGCCCGCAAGGGCCTGTAGGGGCCCACAGTGTTCCTGTCAGGTTCCGTAGATTTCCGTAGGGGCCATAGGTTTCCGTAGAGGCTGGTAGTATTCCGTAGGGGTCTGTAGGGTTCCGTAGGCACCTGCAGTGTTCTGTAGGAGCCCATAGGGTTTTCGTGAGGTTCCGTTGTGTTGCTAAGGGTCTTGTAGAGTGCTGTCGGGTCCTGGAGTATTCTGTAGGGTTCCAGAGGGGCTCGTAGGGTTCCGTCGAAATCTGTAGGCTTCTCTAGGGGCCCGTGGAGTCTCGTAGATTTCCGTAGGGGCCTGTAGGGTTGTGTAAGTGCCCGCAGGGGTTGGTAGGAGCTTGTAGGGTTCCATAAGTTTCCAGAGGGTTGTGTAGGGTTCTGTAGGGGCCTGTGGTGTTCCCTAGGGGCCAGTAGAGTCTCGTACGGTTCCGTAGGGGCCTGTGGTGTTCCCTAGGGGCCTGTAGAGTCTCGTACAGTTCCGTCGGGTCCTGTAGGTTTCCATAAGCGCCCGCAGAGGTCTGAAGGGGCCCGTACTGTTCCGTAAGGATCCATAGGGCTCCGTAGAGCTTCGTAGGTTCCCTAGAGGCCTCTGGAGTACCGCAGGAGCCAGTAGTGTTCTGTAGGGGCCCGTAGGGTTCCTTCCGTAGGGGCTGGCAGTGTTCCGTAGGGGCCTGTAGGGTTGTGTAAGTGCCCGCAGCAGTCTGTAGGAGTCTGTGGGATTCTGTAAGGTTCCGGAGGGTTCTGCAGGGTTCCGTAGGGGCCCGTAGAGTTCCGTAGTGGCTGGTAAAGTTCCCTAGGGCCCTGTACCGTTCCGTAACTGCCTGCAAGGGTCTTTAGGCTTCCGTAGCGGCTGGTAGGGTTCCATAAAGTTCCGCGGGTTCCTGCAGAGTTCTGCAAGTGCCCGCAAGGGCCTGTAGGGGCCCACAGTGTTTCTGTCAGGTTCCGTAGAGTTCCGTAGGGGCCATAGGCTTCCGTAGCGGCTGGTAGTATTCCATAGGGGTCTGTAGGGTTCCGTAGGCGCCTGCAGTGTTCTGTAGGAGCCCATAGGGTTTTCGTGAGGTTCCGTTGTGTTGCTAAGGGTCTTGTAGAGTGCTGTCGGGTCCTGGAGTATTCTGTAGGGTTCCAGAGGGGCTCGTAGGGTTCCGTCGAAATCTGTAGGCTTCCCTAGGGGCCCGTGGAGTCCCGTAGATTTCTGTAGGGGCCTGTAGGGTTGTGTAAGTGCCCGCAGGGGTTAGTAGGAGCTTGTAGGGTGCCATAAGTTTCCAGAGGGTTGTGTAGGGTTCCGTAGGGGCCTGTGGTGTTCCCTAGGGGCCTGTAGAGTCTCGTACAGTTCCGTAGGGTCCTGTAGGTTTCCATAAGCGCCCGCAGAGGTCAGAAGGGGCCCGTACTGTTCCGTAAGGATCCATAGGGCTCCGTAGAGCTTCGTAGGTTCCCTAGAGGCCTGTAGAGTACCGCAGGAGCCAGAAGTGTTCTGTAGGGGCCCGTAGGGTTCCTTCCATAGGGGCTGGCAGTGTTCCGTAGGGTCCTCTAGGGTTGAGTAAGTGCCCGCAGGAGTCTGTAGGAATCCGTGGGATTCTGTAAGGTTCTGGAGGGTTCTGCAGGGTTCCATAGGGGCCCGTAGAGTTCCGTAGTGGCTGGTAAAGTTCCCTAGGGCCCTGTACCGTTCCGTAACTGCCTGCAAGGGTCTTTAGGCTTCCGTAGGGGCTTGTAGGGTTCCATAAAGTTCCGTGGGTTCCTGCAGAGTTCTGCAAGTGCCCGCAAGGGCCTGTAGGGGCCCACAGTGTTTCTGTCAGGTTCCGTAGAGTTCCGTAGGGGCCATAGGCTTCCGTAGCGCCTGGTAGTATTCCGTAGGGGTCTGTAGGGTTCCGTAGGCGCCTGCAGTGTTCTGTAGGAGCCCATAGGGTTTTCGTGAGGTTCCGTTGTGTTGCTAAGGGTCTTGTAGAGTGCTGTCGGGTCCTGGAGTATTCTGTAGGGTTCCAGAGGGGCTCGTAGGGTTCTGTCGAAATCTGTAGGCTTCCCTAGGGGCCCGTGGAGTCCCGTAGATTTCCGTAGGGGCCTGTAGGGTTGTGTAAGTGCCCGCAGGGGTTGGTAGGAGCTTGTAGGGTGCCATAAGTTTCCAGAGGGTTGTGTAGGGTTCCGTAGGGGCCTGTGGTGTTCCCTAGGGGCCTGTAGAGTCTCGTACGGTTCCGTAGGGGTGTTCCCTAGGGGCCTGTAGAGTCTCGTACAGTTCCGTAGAGTCCTGTAGGTTTCCATAAGCGCCCGCAGAGGTCAGAAGGGGCCCGTACTGTTCCGTAAGGATCCATAGGGCTCCGTAGAGCTTCGTAGGTTCCCTAGAGGCCTGTAGAGTACCGCAGGAGCCAGTAGTGTTCTGTAGGGGCCCGTAGGGTTCCTTCCGTAGGGGCTGGCAGTGTTCCGTAGGGGCCTCTAGTGTTGTGTAAGTGCCCGCAGCAGTCTGTAGGAGTCTGTGGGATTCTGTAAGGTTCTGGAGGGTTCTGCAGGGTTCCGTAGGGGCCCGTAGAGTTCCGTAGTGGCTGGTAAAGTTCCGTAGGGCCCTGTGGGGTTCTGTATGGACCTGTAGGGTTCCATAGGGGCCTGCAGGGTTCTGTAAGTGCCCGCAGGTGTCTGTAGGGTTCCATAGGGGTCTGTAGGGTTCCGTAGGCGCCTGCAGTGTTCTGTAGGAGCCCATAGGGTTTTCGTGAGGTTCCGTTGTGTTCCTAAGGGTCTTGTAGAGTGCTGTCGGGTCCTGGAGTATTCTGTAGGGTTCCAGAGGGGCTCGTAGGGTTCTGTCGAAATCTGTAGGCTTCCCTAGGGGCCCGTGGAGTCCCGTAGATTTCTGTAGGGGCCTGTAGGGTTGTGTAAGTGCCCGCAGGGGTTGGTAGGAGCTTGTAGGGTGCCATAAGTTTCCAGAGGGTTGTGTAGGGTTCCGTAGGGGCCTGTGGTGTTCCCTAGGGGCCTGTAGAGTCTCGTACAGTTCCGTAGGGTCCTGTAGGTTTCCATAAGCGCCCGCAGAGGTCTGAAGGGGCCCGTACTGTTCCGTAAGGATCCATAGGGTTCCGTAGAGCTTCGTAGGTTCCCTAGAGGCCTGTAGAGTACCGCAGGAGCCAGTAGTGTTCTGTAGGGCCCCGTAGGGTTCCTTCCATAGGGGCTGGCAGTGTTCCGTAGGGTCCTCTAGGGTTGAGTAAGTGCCCGCAGGAGTCTGTAGGAATCCGTGGGATTCTGTAAGGTTCTGGAGGGTTCTGCAGGGTTCCGTAGGGGCCCGTAGAGTTCCGTAGTGGCTGGTAAAGTTCCCTAGGGCCCTGTACCGTTCCGTAACTGCCTGCAAGGGTCTTTAGGCTTCCGTAGGGGCTGGTAGGGTTCCATAAAGTTCCGCGGGTTCCTGCAGAGTTCTGCAAGTGCCCGCAAGGGCCTGTAGGGGCCCACAGTGTTCCTGTCAGGTTCCGTAGATTTCCGTAGGGGCCATAGGTTTCCGTAGAGGCTGGTAGTATTCCGTAGGGGTCTGTAGGGTTCCGTAGGCACCTGCAGTGTTCTGTAGGAGCCCATAGGGTTTTCGTGAGGTTCCGTTGTGTTGCTAAGGGTCTTGTAGAGTGCTGTCGGGTCCTGGAGTATTCTGTAGGGTTCCAGAGGGGCTCGTAGGGTTCCGTCGAAATCTGTAGGCTTCTCTAGGGGCCCGTGGAGTCCCGTAGATTTCCGTAGGGGCCTGTAGGGTTGTGTAAGTGCCCGCAGGGGTTGGTAGGAGCTTGTAGGGTTCCATAAGTTTCCAGAGGGTTGTGTAGGGTTCCGTAGGGGCCTGTGGTGTTCCCTAGGGGCCAGTAGAGTCTCGTACGGTTCCGTAGGGGCCTGTGGTGTTCCCTAGGGGCCTGTAGAGTCTCGTACAGTTCCGTCGGGTCCTGTAGGTTTCCATAAGCGCCCGCAGAGGTCTGAAGGGGCCCGTACTGTTCCGTAAGGATCCATAGGGCTCCGTAGAGCTTCGTAGGTTCCCTAGAGGCCTCTGGAGTACCGCAGGAGCCAGTAGTGTTCTGTAGGGGCCCGTAGGGTTCCTTCCGTAGGGGCTGGCAGTGTTCCGTAGGGGCCTGTAGGGTTGTGTAAGTGCCCGCAGCAGTCTGTAGGAGTCTGTGGGATTCTGTAAGGTTCTGGAGGGTTCTGCAGGGTTCCGTAGGGGCCCGTAGAGTTCCGTAGTGGCTGGTAAAGTTCCGTAGGGCCCTGTGGGGTTCTGTATGGACCTGTAGGGTTCCATAGGGGCCTGCAGGGTTCTGTAAGTGCCCGCAGGTGTCTGTAGGGTTCCATAGGGGTCTGTAGGGTTCCGTAGGCGCCTGCAGTGTTCTGTAGGAGCCCATAGGGTTTTCGTGAGGTTCCGTTGTGTTCCTAAGGGTCTTGTAGAGTGCTGTCGGGTCCTGGAGTATTCTGTAGGGTTCCAGAGGGGCTCGTAGGGTTCCGTCGAAATCTGTAGGCTTCTCTAGGGGCCCGTGGAGTCCCGTAGATTTCCGTAGGGGCCTGTAGGGTTGTGTAAGTGCCCGCAGGGGTTGGTAGGAGCTTGTAGGGTTCCATAAGTTTCCAGAGGGTTGTGTAGGGTTCCGTAGGGGCCTGTGGTGTTCCCTAGGGGCCAGTAGAGTCTCGTACGGTTCCGTAGGGGCCTGTGGTGTTCCCTAGGGGCCTGTAGAGTCTCGTACAGTTCCGTCGGGTCCTGTAGGTTTCCATAAGCGCCCGCAGAGGTCTGAAGGGGCCCGTACTGTTCCGTAAGGATCCATAGGGCTCCGTAGAGCTTCGTAGGTTCCCTAGAGGCCTCTGGAGTACCGCAGGAGCCAGTAGTGTTCTGTAGGGGCCCGTAGGGTTCCTTCCATAGGGGCTGGCAGTGTTCCGTAGGGTCCTCTAGGGTTGAGTAAGTGCCCGCAGGAGTCTGTAGGAATCCGTGGGATTCTGTAAGGTTCTGGAGGGTTCTGCAGGGTTCCATAGGGGCCCGTAGAGTTCCGTAGTGGCTGGTAAAGTTCCCTAGGGCCCTGTACCGTTCCGTAACTGCCTGCAAGGGTCTTTAGGCTTCCGTAGGGGCTTGTAGGGTTCCATAAAGTTCCGCGGGTTCCTGCAGAGTTCTGCAAGTGCCCGCAAGGGCCTGTAGGGGCCCACAGTGTTTCTGTCAGGTTCCGTAGAGTTCCGTAGGGGCCATAGGCTTCCGTAGCGGCTGGTAGTATTCCATAGGGGTCTGTAGGGTTCCGTAGGCGCCTGCAGTGTTCTGTAGGAGCCCATAGGGTTTTCGTGAGGTTCCGTTGTGTTGCTAAGGGTCTTGTAGAGTGCTGTCGGGTCCTGGAGTATTCTGTAGGGTTCCAGAGGGGCTCGTAGGGTTCTGTCGAAATCTGTAGGCTTCCCTAGGGGCCCGTGGAGTCCCGTAGATTTCCGTAGGGGCCTGTAGGGTTGTGTAAGTGCCCGCAGGGGTTGGTAGGAGCTTGTAGGGTGCCATAAGTTTCCAGAGGGTTGTGTAGGGTTCCGTAGGGGCCTGTGGTGTTCCCTAGGGGCCTGTAGAGTCTCGTACGGTTCCGTAGGGGTGTTCCCTAGGGGCCTGTAGAGTCTCGTACAGTTCCGTCGGGTCCTGTAGGTTTCCATAAGCGCCCGCAGAGGTCTGAAGGGGCCCGTACTGTTCCGTAAGGATCCATAGGGCTCCGTAGAGCTTCGTAGGTTCCCTAGAGGCCTCTGGAGTACCGCAGGAGCCAGTAGTGTTCTGTAGGGGCCCGTAGGGTTCCTTCCGTAGGGGCTGGCAGTGTTCCGTAGGGGCCTCTAGTGTTGTGTAAGTGCCCGCAGCAGTCTGTAGGAGTCTGTGGGATTCTGTAAGGTTCTGGAGGGTTCTGCAGGGTTCCGTAGGGGCCCGTAGAGTTCCGTAGTGGCTGGTAAAGTTCCGTAGGGCCCTGTGGGGTTCTGTATGGACCTGTAGGGTTCCATAGGGGCCTGCAGGGTTCTGTAAGTGCCCGCAGGTGTCTGTAGGGTTCCATAGGGGTCTGTAGGGTTCCGTAGGCGCCTGCAGTGTTCTGTAGGAGCCCATAGGGTTTTCGTGAGGTTCCGTTGTGTTCCTAAGGGTCTTGTAGAGTGCTGTCGGGTCCTGGAGTATTCTGTAGGGTTCCAGAGGGGCTCGTAGGGTTCTGTCGAAATCTGTAGGCTTCCCTAGGGGCCCGTGGAGTCCCGTAGATTTCTGTAGGGGCCTGTAGGGTTGTGTAAGTGCCCGCAGGGGTTAGTAGGAGCTTGTAGGGTGCCATAAGTTTCCAGAGGGTTGTGTAGGGTTCCGTAGGGGCCTGTGGTGTTCCCTAGGGGCCTGTAGAGTCTCGTACAGTTCCGTAGGGTCCTGTAGGTTTCCATAAGCGCCCGCAGAGGTCTGAAGGGGCCCGTACTGTTCCGTAAGGATCCATAGGGTTCCGTAGAGCTTCGTAGGTTCCCTAGAGGCCTGTAGAGTACCGCAGGAGCCAGAAGTGTTCTGTAGGGGCCCGTAGGGTTCCTTCCATAGGGGCTGGCAGTGTTCCGTAGGGTCCTCTAGGGTTGAGTAAGTGCCCGCAGGAGTCTGTAGGAATCCGTGGGATTCTGTAAGGTTCTGGAGGGTTCTGCAGGGTTCCGTAGGGGCCCGTAGAGTTCCGTAGTGGCTGGTAAAGTTCCCTAGGGCCCTGTACCGTTCCGTAACTGCCTGCAAGGGTCTTTAGGCTTCCGTAGGGGCTGGTAGGGTTCCATAAAGTTCCGCGGGTTCCTGCAGAGTTCTGCAAGTGCCCGCAAGGGCCTGTAGGGGCCCACAGTGTTCCTGTCAGGTTCCGTAGAGTTCCGTAGGGGCCATAGGCTTCCGTAGCGGCTGGTAGTATTCCATAGGGGTCTGTAGGGTTCCGTAGGCGCCTGCAGTGTTCTGTAGGAGCCCATAGGGTTTTCGTGAGGTTCCATTGTGTTGCTAAGGGTCTTGTAGAGTGCTGTCGGGTCCTGGAGTATTCTGTAGGGTTCCAGAGGGGCTCGTAGGGTTCTGTCGAAATCTGTAGGCTTCCCTAGGGGCCCGTGGAGTCCCGTAGATTTCCGTAGGGGCCTGTAGGGTTGTGTAAGTGCCCGCAGGGGTTGGTAGGAGCTTGTAGGGTGCCATAAGTTTCCAGAGGGTTGTGTAGGGTTCCGTAGGGGCCTGTGGTGTTCCCTAGGGGCCTGTAGAGTCTCGTACGGTTCCGTAGGGGTGTTCCCTAGGGGCCTGTAGAGTCTCGTACAGTTCCGTGGGGTCCTGTAGGTTTCCATAAGCGCCCGCAGAGGTCTGAAGGGGCCCGTACTGTTCCGTAAGGATCCATAGGGCTCCGTAGAGCTTCGTAGGTTCCCTAGAGGCCTCTGGAGTACCGCAGGAGCCAGTAGTGTTCTGTAGGGGCCCGTAGGGTTCCTTCCGTAGGGGCTGGCAGTGTTCCGTAGGGGCCTCTAGTGTTGTGTAAGTGCCCGCAGCAGTCTGTAGGAGTCTGTGGGATTCTGTAAGGTTCTGGAGGGTTCTGCAGGGTTCCGTAGGGGCCCGTAGAGTTCCGTAGTGGCTGGTAAAGTTCCGTAGGGCCCTGTGGGGTTCTGTATGGACCTGTAGGGTTCCATAGGGGCCTGCAGGGTTCTGTAAGTGCCCGCAGGTGTCTGTAGGGTTCCATAGGGGTCTGTAGGGTTCCGTAGGCGCCTGCAGTGTTCTGTAGGAGCCCATAGGGTTTTCGTGAGGTTCCGTTGTGTTGCTAAGGGTCTTGTAGAGTGCTGTCGGGTCCTGGAGTATTCTGTAGGGTTCCAGAGGGGCTCGTAGGGTTCTGTCAAAATCTGTAGGCTTCCCTAGGGGCCCGTGGAGTCCCGTAGATTTCTGTAGGGGCCTGTAGGGTTGTGTAAGTGCCCGCAGGGGTTAGTAGGAGCTTGTAGGGTGCCATAAGTTTCCAGAGGGTTGTGTAGGGTTCCGTAGGGGCCTGTGGTGTTCCCTAGGGGCCTGTAGAGTCTCGTACAGTTCCGTAGGGTCCTGTAGGTTTCCATAAGCGCCCGCAGAGGTCTGAAGGGGCCCGTACTGTTCCGTAAGGATCCATAGGGTTCCGTAGAGCTTCGTAGGTTCCCTAGAGGCCTCTGGAGTACCGCAGGAGCCAGAAGTGTTCTGTAGGGGCCCGTAGGGTTCCTTCCATAGGGGCTGGCAGTGTTCCGTAGGGTCCTCTAGGGTTGAGTAAGTGCCCGCAGGAGTCTGTAGGAATCCGTGGGATTCTGTAAGGTTCTGGAGGGTTCTGCAGGGTTCCGTAGGGGCCCGTAGAGTTCCGTAGTGGCTGGTAAAGTTCCCTAGGGCCCTGTACCGTTCCGTAACTGCCTGCAAGGGTCTTTAGGCTTCCGTAGGGGCTGGTAGGGTTCCATGAAGTTCCGCGGGTTCCTGCAGAGTTCTGCAAGTGCCCGCAAGGGCCTGTAGGGGCCCACAGTGTTCCTGTCAGGTTCCGTAGATTTCCGTAGGGGCCATAGGTTTCCGTAGAGGCTGGTAGTATTCCGTAGGGGTCTGTAGGGTTCCGTAGGCACCTGCAGTGTTCTGTAGGAGCCCATAGGGTTTTCGTGAGGTTCCGTTGTGTTGCTAAGGGTCTTGTAGAGTGCTGTCGGGTCCTGGAGTATTCTGTAGGGTTCCAGAGGGGCTCGTAGGGTTCCGTCGAAATCTGTAGGCTTCTCTAGGGGCCCGTGGAGTCCCGTAGATTTCCGTAGGGGCCTGTAGGGTTGTGTAAGTGCCCGCAGGGGTTGGTAGGAGCTTGTAGGGTTCCATAAGTTTCCAGAGGGTTGTGTAGGGTTCCGTAGGGGCCTGTGGTGTTCCCTAGGGGCCTGTAGAGTCTCGTACAGTTCCGTCGGGTCCTGTAGGTTTCCATAAGCGCCCGCAGAGGTCTGAAGGGGCCCGTACTGTTCCGTAAGGATCCATAGGGTTCCGTAGAGCTTCGTAGGTTCCCTAGAGGCCTGTAGAGTACCGCAGGAGCCAGAAGTGTTCTGTAGGGGCCCGTAGGGTTCCTTCCATAGGGGCTGGCAGTGTTCCGTAGGGTCCTCTAGGGTTGAGTAAGTGCCCGCAGGAGTCTGTAGGAATCCGTGGGATTCTGTAAGGTTCTGGAGGGTTCTGCAGGGTTCCGTAGGGGCCCGTAGAGTTCCGTAGTGGCTGGTAAAGTTCCCTAGGGCCCTGTACCGTTCCGTAACTGCCTGCAAGGGTCTTTAGGCTTCCGTAGGGGCTGGTAGGGTTCCATAAAGTTCCGCGGGTTCCTGCAGAGTTCTGCAAGTGCCCGCAAGGGCCTGTAGGGGCCCACAGTGTTCCTGTCAGGTTCCGTAGATTTCCGTAGGGGCCATAGGTTTCCGTAGAGGCTGGTAGTATTCCGTAGGGGTCTGTAGGGTTCCGTAGGCACCTGCAGTGTTCTGTAGGAGCCCATAGGGTTTTCGTGAGGTTCCGTTGTGTTGCTAAGGGTCTTGTAGAGTGCTGTCGGGTCCTGGAGTATTCTGTAGGGTTCCAGAGGGGCTCGTAGGGTTCCGTCGAAATCTGTAGGCTTCTCTAGGGGCCCGTGGAGTCCCGTAGATTTCCGTAGGGGCCTGTAGGGTTGTGTAAGTGCCCGCAGGGGTTGGTAGGAGCTTGTAGGGTTCCATAAGTTTCCAGAGGGTTGTGTAGGGTTCCGTAGGGGCCTGTGGTGTTCCCTAGGGGCCAGTAGAGTCTCGTACGGTTCCGTAGGGGCCTGTGGTGTTCCCTAGGGGCCTGTAGAGTCTCGTACAGTTCCGTCGGGTCCTGTAGGTTTCCATAAGCGCCCGCAGAGGTCTGAAGGGGCCCGTACTGTTCCGTAAGGATCCATAGGGCTCCGTAGAGCTTCGTAGGTTCCCTAGAGGCCTCTGGAGTACCGCAGGAGCCAGTAGTGTTCTGTAGGGCCCCGTAGGGTTCCTTCCGTAGGGGCTGGCAGTGTTCCGTAGGGGCCTGTAGGGTTGTGTAAGTGCCCGCAGCAGTCTGTAGGAGTCTGTGGGATTCTGTAAGGTTCCGGAGGGTTCTGCAGGGTTCCGTAGGGGCCCGTAGAGTTCCGTAGTGGCTGGTAAAGTTCCCTAGGGCCCTGTACCGTTCCGTAACTGCCTGCAAGGGTCTTTAGGCTTCCGTAGCGGCTGGTAGGGTTCCATAAAGTTCCGCGGGTTCCTGCAGAGTTCTGCAAGTGCCCGCAAGGGCCTGTAGGGGCGCACAGTGTTTCTGTCAGGTTCCGTAGAGTTCCGTAGGGGCCATAGGCTTCCGTAGCGGCTGGTAGTATTCCATAGGGGTCTGTAGGGTTCCGTAGGCACCTGCAGTGTTCTGTAGGAGCCCATAGGGTTTTCGTGAGGTTCCGTTGTGTTGCTAAGGGTCTTGTAGAGTGCTGTCGGGTCCTGGAGTATTCTGTAGGGTTCCAGAGGGGCTCGTAGGGTTCTGTCGAAATCTGTAGGCTTCCCTAGGGGCCCGTGGAGTCCCGTAGATTTCCGTAGGGGCCTGTAGGGTTGTGTAAGTGCCCGCAGGGGTTAGTAGGAGCTTGTAGGGTGCCATAAGTTTCCAGAGGGTTGTGTAGGGTTCCGTAGGGGCCTGTGGTGTTCCCTAGGGGCCTGTAGAGTCTCGTACAGTTCCGTAGGGTCCTGTAGGTTTCCATAAGCGCCCGCAGAGGTCTGAAGGGGCCCGTACTGTTCCGTAAGGATCCATAGGGCTCCGTAGAGCTTCGTAGGTTCCCTAGAGGCCTCTGGAGTACCGCAGGAGCCAGTAGTGTTCTGTAGGGCCCCGTAGGGTTCCTTCCGTAGGGGCTGGCAGTGTTCCGTAGGGGCCTGTAGGGTTGTGTAAGTGCCCGCAGCAGTCTGTAGGAGTCTGTGGGATTCTGTAAGGTTCCGGAGGGTTCTGCAGGGTTCCGTAGGGGCCCGTAGAGTTCCGTAGTGGCTGGTAAAGTTCCCTAGGGCCCTGTACCGTTCCGTAACTGCCTGCAAGGGTCTTTAGGCTTCCGTAGGGGCTGGTAGGGTTCCATAAAGTTCCGCGGGTTCCTGCAGAGTTCTGCAAGTGCCCGCAAGGGCCTGTAGGGGCGCACAGTGTTTCTGTCAGGTTCCGTAGAGTTCCGTAGGGGCCATAGGCTTCCGTAGCGGCTGGTAGTATTCCATAGGGGTCTGTAGGGTTCCGTAGGCACCTGCAGTGTTCTGTAGGAGCCCATAGGGTTTTCGTGAGGTTCCGTTGTGTTGCTAAGGGTCTTGTAGAGTGCTGTCGGGTCCTGGAGTATTCTGTAGGGTTCCAGAGGGGCTCGTAGGGTTCCGTCGAAATCTGTAGGCTTCCCTAGGGGCCCGTGGAGTCCCGTAGATTTCCGTAGGGGCCTGTAGGGTTGTGTAAGTGCCCGCAGGGGTTAGTAGGAGCTTGTAGGGTGCCATAAGTTTCCAGAGGGTTGTGTAGGGTTCCGTAGGGGCCTGTGGTGTTCCCTAGGGGCCTGTAGAGTCTCGTACGGTTCCGTAGGGGTGTTCCCTAGGGGCCTGTAGAGTCTCGTACAGTTCCGTCGGGTCCTGTAGGTTTCCATAAGCGCCCGCAGAGGTCTGAAGGGGCCCGTACTGTTCCGTAAGGATCCATAGGGCTCCGTAGAGCTTCGTAGGTTCCCTAGAGGCCTCTGGAGTACCGCAGGAGCCAGTAGTGTTCTGTAGGGGCCCGTAGGGTTCATTCCGTAGGGGCTGGCAGTGTTCCGTAGGGGCCTCTAGTGTTGTGTAAGTGCCCGCAGGAGTCTGTAGGAGTCTGTGGGATTCTGTAAGGTTCTGGAGGGTTCTGCAGGGTTCCGTAGGGGCCCGTAGAGTTCCGTAGTGGCTGGTAAAGTTCCGTAGGGCCCTGTGGGGTTCTGTATGGACCTGTAGGGTTCCATAGGGGCCTGCAGGGTTCTTTAAGTGCCCGCAGGTGTCTGTAGGGTTCCATAGGGGTCTGTAGGGTTCCGTAGGCGCCTGCAGTGTTCTGTAGGAGCCCATAGGGTTTTCGTGAGGTTCCGTTGTGTTCCTAAGGGTCTTGTAGAGTGCTGTCGGGTCCTGGAGTATTCTGTAGGGTTCCAGAGGGGCTCGTAGGGTTCTGTCGAAATCTGTAGGCTTCCCTAGGGGCCCGTGGAGTCCCGTAGATTTCTGTAGGGGCCTGTAGGGTTGTGTAAGTGCCCGCAGGGGTTAGTAGGAGCTTGTAGGGTTCCATAAGTTTCCAGAGGGTTGTGTAGGGTTCCATAGGGGCCTGTGGTGTTCCCTAGGGGCCTGTAGAGTCTCGTACAGTTCCGTAGGGTCCTGTAGGTTTCCATAAGCGCCCGCAGAGGTCTGAAGGGGCCCGTACTGTTCCGTAAGGATCCATAGGGTTCCGTAGAGCTTCGTAGGTTCCCTAGAGGCCTGTAGAGTACCGCAGGAGCCAGAAGTGTTCTGTAGGGGCCCGTAGGGTTCCTTCCATAGGGGCTGGCAGTGTTCCGTAGGGTCCTCTAGGGTTGAGTAAGTGCCCGCAGGAGTCTGTAGGAATCCGTGGGATTCTGTAAGGTTCTGGAGGGTTCTGCAGGGTTCCGTAGGGGCCCGTAGAGTTCCGTAGTGGCTGGTAAAGTTCCCTAGGGCCCTGTACCGTTCCGTAACTGCCTGCAAGGGTCTTTAGGCTTCCGTAGGGGCTTGTAGGGTTCCATAAAGTTCCGCGGGTTCCTGCAGAGTTCTGCAAGTGCCCGCAAGGGCCTGTAGGGGCGCACAGTGTTTCTGTCAGGTTCCGTAGATTTCCGTAGGGGCCATAGGTTTCCGTAGAGGCTGGTAGTATTCCGTAGGGGTCTGTAGGGTTCCGTAGGCACCTGCAGTGTTCTGTAGGAGCCCATAGGGTTTTCGTGAGGTTCCGTTGTGTTGCTAAGGGTCTTGTAGAGTGCTGTCGGGTCCTGGAGTATTCTGTAGGGTTCCAGAGGGGCTCGTAGGGTTCCGTCGAAATCTGTAGGCTTCCCTAGGGGCCCGTGGAGTCCCGTAGATTTCCGTAGGGGCCTGTAGGGTTGTGTAAGTGCCCGCAGGGGTTGGTAGGAGCTTGTAGGGTTCCATAAGTTTCCAGAGGGTTGTGTAGGGTTCCGTAGGGGCCTGTGGTGTTCCCTAGGGGCCAGTAGAGTCTCGTACGGTTCCGTAGGGGCCTGTGGTGTTCCCTAGGGGCCTGTAGAGTCTCGTACAGTTCCGTCGGGTCCTGTAGGTTTCCATAAGCGCCCGCAGAGGTCTGAAGGGGCCCGTACTGTTCCGTAAGGATCCATAGGGCTCCGTAGAGCTTCGTAGGTTCCCTAGAGGCCTCTGGAGTACCGCAGGAGCCAGTAGTGTTCTGTAGGGCCCCGTAGGGTTCCTTCCGTAGGGGCTGGCAGTGTTCCGTAGGGGCCTGTAGGGTTGTGTAAGTGCCCGCAGCAGTCTGTAGGAGTCTGTGGGATTCTGTAAGGTTCCGGAGGGTTCTGCAGGGTTCCGTAGGGGCCCGTAGAGTTCCGTAGTGGCTGGTAAAGTTCCCTAGGGCCCTGTACCGTTCCGTAACTGCCTGCAAGGGTCTTTAGGCTTCCGTAGCGGCTGGTAGGGTTCCATAAAGTTCCGCGGGTTCCTGCAGAGTTCTGCAAGTGCCCGCAAGGGCCTGTAGGGGCGCACAGTGTTTCTGTCAGGTTCCGTAGAGTTCCGTAGGGGCCATAGGCTTCCGTAGCGGCTGGTAGTATTCCATAGGGGTCTGTAGGGTTCCGTAGGCACCTGCAGTGTTCTGTAGGAGCCCATAGGGTTTTCGTGAGGTTCCGTTGTGTTGCTAAGGGTCTTGTAGAGTGCTGTCGGGTCCTGGAGTATTCTGTAGGGTTCCAGAGGGGCTCGTAGGGTTCTGTCGAAATCTGTAGGCTTCCCTAGGGGCCCGTGGAGTCCCGTAGATTTCCGTAGGGGCCTGTAGGGTTGTGTAAGTGCCCGCAGGGGTTAGTAGGAGCTTGTAGGGTGCCATAAGTTTCCAGAGGGTTGTGTAGGGTTCCGTAGGGGCCTGTGGTGTTCCCTAGGGGCCTGTAGAGTCTCGTACAGTTCCGTAGGGTCCTGTAGGTTTCCATAAGCGCCCGCAGAGGTCTGAAGGGGCCCGTACTGTTCCGTAAGGATCCATAGGGCTCCGTAGAGCTTCGTAGGTTCCCTAGAGGCCTCTGGAGTACCGCAGGAGCCAGTAGTGTTCTGTAGGGCCCCGTAGGGTTCCTTCCGTAGGGGCTGGCAGTGTTCCGTAGGGGCCTGTAGGGTTGTGTAAGTGCCCGCAGCAGTCTGTAGGAGTCTGTGGGATTCTGTAAGGTTCCGGAGGGTTCTGCAGGGTTCCGTAGGGGCCCGTAGAGTTCCGTAGTGGCTGGTAAAGTTCCCTAGGGCCCTGTACCGTTCCGTAACTGCCTGCAAGGGTCTTTAGGCTTCCGTAGCGGCTGGTAGGGTTCCATAAAGTTCCGCGGGTTCCTGCAGAGTTCTGCAAGTGCCCGCAAGGGCCTGTAGGGGCGCACAGTGTTTCTGTCAGGTTCCGTAGAGTTCCGTAGGGGCCATAGGCTTCCGTAGCGGCTGGTAGTATTCCATAGGGGTCTGTAGGGTTCCGTAGGCACCTGCAGTGTTCTGTAGGAGCCCATAGGGTTTTCGTGAGGTTCCGTTGTGTTGCTAAGGGTCTTGTAGAGTGCTGTCGGGTCCTGGAGTATTCTGTAGGGTTCCAGAGGGGCTCGTAGGGTTCCGTCGAAATCTGTAGGCTTCCCTAGGGGCCCGTGGAGTCCCGTAGATTTCCGTAGGGGCCTGTAGGGTTGTGTAAGTGCCCGCAGGGGTTAGTAGGAGCTTGTAGGGTGCCATAAGTTTCCAGAGGGTTGTGTAGGGTTCCGTAGGGGCCTGTGGTGTTCCCTAGGGGCCTGTAGAGTCTCGTACGGTTCCGTAGGGGTGTTCCCTAGGGGCCTGTAGAGTCTCGTACAGTTCCGTCGGGTCCTGTAGGTTTCCATAAGCGCCCGCAGAGGTCTGAAGGGGCCCGTACTGTTCCGTAAGGATCCATAGGGCTCCGTAGAGCTTCGTAGGTTCCCTAGAGGCCTCTGGAGTACCGCAGGAGCCAGTAGTGTTCTGTAGGGGCCCGTAGGGTTCATTCCGTAGGGGCTGGCAGTGTTCCGTAGGGGCCTCTAGTGTTGTGTAAGTGCCCGCAGGAGTCTGTAGGAGTCTGTGGGATTCTGTAAGGTTCTGGAGGGTTCTGCAGGGTTCCGTAGGGGCCCGTAGAGTTCCGTAGTGGCTGGTAAAGTTCCGTAGGGCCCTGTGGGGTTCTGTATGGACCTGTAGGGTTCCATAGGGGCCTGCAGGGTTCTTTAAGTGCCCGCAGGTGTCTGTAGGGTTCCATAGGGGTCTGTAGGGTTCCGTAGGCGCCTGCAGTGTTCTGTAGGAGCCCATAGGGTTTTCGTGAGGTTCCGTTGTGTTCCTAAGGGTCTTGTAGAGTGCTGTCGGGTCCTGGAGTATTCTGTAGGGTTCCAGAGGGGCTCGTAGGGTTCTGTCGAAATCTGTAGGCTTCCCTAGGGGCCCGTGGAGTCCCGTAGATTTCTGTAGGGGCCTGTAGGGTTGTGTAAGTGCCCGCAGGGGTTAGTAGGAGCTTGTAGGGTTCCATAAGTTTCCAGAGGGTTGTGTAGGGTTCCATAGGGGCCTGTGGTGTTCCCTAGGGGCCTGTAGAGTCTCGTACAGTTCCGTAGGGTCCTGTAGGTTTCCATAAGCGCCCGCAGAGGTCTGAAGGGGCCCGTACTGTTCCGTAAGGATCCATAGGGTTCCGTAGAGCTTCGTAGGTTCCCTAGAGGCCTGTAGAGTACCGCAGGAGCCAGAAGTGTTCTGTAGGGGCCCGTAGGGTTCCTTCCATAGGGGCTGGCAGTGTTCCGTAGGGTCCTCTAGGGTTGAGTAAGTGCCCGCAGGAGTCTGTAGGAATCCGTGGGATTCTGTAAGGTTCTGGAGGGTTCTGCAGGGTTCCGTAGGGGCCCGTAGAGTTCCGTAGTGGCTGGTAAAGTTCCCTAGGGCCCTGTACCGTTCCGTAACTGCCTGCAAGGGTCTTTAGGCTTCCGTAGGGGCTTGTAGGGTTCCATAAAGTTCCGCGGGTTCCTGCAGAGTTCTGCAAGTGCCCGCAAGGGCCTGTAGGGGCGCACAGTGTTTCTGTCAGGTTCCGTAGATTTCCGTAGGGGCCATAGGTTTCCGTAGAGGCTGGTAGTATTCCGTAGGGGTCTGTAGGGTTCCGTAGGCACCTGCAGTGTTCTGTAGGAGCCCATAGGGTTTTCGTGAGGTTCCGTTGTGTTGCTAAGGGTCTTGTAGAGTGCTGTCGGGTCCTGGAGTATTCTGTAGGGTTCCAGAGGGGCTCGTAGGGTTCCGTCGAAATCTGTAGGCTTCCCTAGGGGCCCGTGGAGTCCCGTAGATTTCCGTAGGGGCCTGTAGGGTTGTGTAAGTGCCCGCAGGGGTTGGTAGGAGCTTGTAGGGTTCCATAAGTTTCCAGAGGGTTGTGTAGGGTTCCGTAGGGGCCTGTGGTGTTCCCTAGGGGCCAGTAGAGTCTCGTACGGTTCCGTAGGGGCCTGTGGTGTTCCCTAGGGGCCTGTAGAGTCTCGTACAGTTCCGTCGGGTCCTGTAGGTTTCCATAAGCGCCCGCAGAGGTCTGAAGGGGCCCGTACTGTTCCGTAAGGATCCATAGGGCTCCGTAGAGCTTCGTAGGTTCCCTAGAGGCCTCTGGAGTACCGCAGGAGCCAGTAGTGTTCTGTAGGGCCCCGTAGGGTTCCTTCCGTAGGGGCTGGCAGTGTTCCGTAGGGGCCTGTAGGGTTGTGTAAGTGCCCGCAGCAGTCTGTAGGAGTCTGTGGGATTCTGTAAGGTTCCGGAGGGTTCTGCAGGGTTCCGTAGGGGCCCGTAGAGTTCCATAGTGGCTGGTAAAGTTCCGTAGGGCCCTGTGGGGTTCTGTATGGACCTGTAGGGTTCCGTAGGGGCCTGCAGGGTTCTGTAAGTGCCCGCAGGTGTCTGTAGGGTTCCATAGAGGTCTGTAGGGTTCCGTAGGCGCCTGCAGTGTTCTGTAGGAGCCCATAGGGTTTTCGTGAGGTTCCGTTGTGTTGCTAAGGGTCTTGTAGAGTGCTGTCGGGTCCTGGAGTATTCTGTAGGGTTCCAGAGGGGCTCGTAGGGTTCTGTCGAAATCTGTAGGCTTCCCTAGGGGCCCGTGGAGTCCCGTAGATTTCCGTAGGGGCCTGTAGGGTTGTGTAAGTGCCCGCAGGGGTTGGTAGGAGCTTGTAGGGTGCCATAAGTTTCCAGAGGGTTGTGTAGGGTTCTGTAGGGGCCTGTGGTGTTCCCTAGGGGCCTGTAGAGTCTCGTACAGTTCCGTAGGGGTGTTCCCTAGGGGCCTGTAGAGTCTCGTACAGTTCCGTAGGGTCCTGTAGGTTTCCATAAGCGCCCGCAGAGGTCTGAAGGGGCCCGTACTGTTCCGTAAGGATCCATAGGGCTCCGTAGAGCTTCGTAGGTTCCCTAGAGGCCTCTGGAGTACCGCAGGAGCCAGTAGTGTTCTGTAGGGGCCCGTAGGGTTCCTTCCGTAGGGGCTGGCAGTGTTCCGTAGGGGCCTCTAGTGTTGTGTAAGTGCCCGCAGCAGTCTGTAGGAGTCTGTGGGATTCTGTAAGGTTCTGGAGGGTTCTGCAGGGTTCCGTAGGGGCCCGTAGAGTTCCGTAGTGGCTGGTAAAGTTCCGTAGGGCCCTGTGGGGTTCTGTATGGACCTGTAGGGTTCCATAGGGGCCTGCAGGGTTCTGTAAGTGCCCGCAGGTGTCTGTAGGGTTCCATAGGGGTCTGTAGGGTTCTGTAGGCGCCTGCAGTGTTCTGTAGGAGCCCATAGGGTTTTCGTGAGGTTCCGTTGTGTTGCTAAGGGTCTTGTAGAGTGCTGTCGGGTCCTGGAGTATTCTGTAGGGTTCCAGAGGGGCTCGTAGGGTTCCGTCGAAATCTGTAGGCTTCCCTAGGGGCCCGTGGAGTCCCGTAGATTTCTGTAGGGGCCTGTAGGGTTGTGTAAGTGCCCGCAGGGGTTAGTAGGAGCTTGTAGGGTGCCATAAGTTTCCAGAGGGTTGTGTAGGGTTCCGTAGGGGCCTGTGGTGTTCCCTAGGGGCCTGTAGAGTCTCGTACAGTTCCGTAGGGTCCTGTAGGTTTCCATAAGCGCCTGCAGAGGTCTGAAGGGGCCCGTACTGTTCCGTAAGGATCCATAGGGTTCCGTAGAGCTTCGTAGGTTCCCTAGAGGCCTGTAGAGTACCGCAGGAGCCAGAAGTGTTCTGTAGGGGCCCGTAGGGTTCCTTCCATAGGGGCTGGCAGTGTTCCGTAGGGTCCTCTAGGGTTGAGTAAGTGCCCGCAGGAGTCTGTAGGAATCCGTGGGATTCTGTAAGGTTCTGGAGGGTTCTGCAGGGTTCCGTAGGGGCCCGTAGAGTTCCGTAGTGGCTGGTAAAGTTCCCTAGGGCCCTGTACCGTTCCGTAACTGCCTGCAAGGGTCTTTAGGCTTCCGTAGGGGCTTGTAGGGTTCCATAAAGTTCCGCGGGTTCCTGCAGAGTTCTGCAAGTGCCCGCAAGGGCCTGTAGGGGCGCACAGTGTTTCTGTCAGGTTCCGTAGAGTTCCGTAGGGGCCATAGGCTTCCGTAGCGGCTGGTAGTATTCCATAGGGGTCTGTAGGGTTCCGTAGGCGCCTGCAGTGTTCTGTAGGAGCCCATAGGGTTTTCGTGAGGTTCCGTTGTGTTGCTAAGGGTCTTGTAGAGTGCTGTCGGGTCCTGGAGTATTCTGTAGGGTTCCAGAGGGGCTCGTAGGGTTCTGTCGAAATCTGTAGGCTTCCCTAGGGGCCCGTGGAGTCCCGTAGATTTCCGTAGGGGCCTGTAGGGTTGTGTAAGTGCCCGCAGGGGTTGGTAGGAGCTTGTAGGGTGCCATAAGTTTCCAGAGGGTTGTGTAGGGTTCCGTAGGGGCCTGTGGTGTTCCCTAGGGGCCTGTAGAGTCTCGTACGGTTCCGTAGGGGTGTTCCCTAGGGGCCTGTAGAGTCTCGTACAGTTCCGTAGGGTCCTGTAGGTTTCCATAAGCGCCCGCAGAGGTCTGAAGGGGCCCGTACTGTTCCGTAAGGATCCATAGGGCTCCGTAGAGCTTCGTAGGTTCCCTAGAGGCCTCTGGAGTACCGCAGGAGCCAGTAGTGTTCTGTAGGGCCCCGTAGGGTTCCTTCCGTAGGGGCTGGCAGTGTTCCGTAGGGGCCTGTAGGGTTGTGTAAGTGCCCGCAGCAGTCTGTAGGAGTCTGTGGGATTCTGTAAGGTTCCGGAGGGTTCTGCAGGGTTCCGTAGGGGCCCGTAGAGTTCCATAGTGGCTGGTAAAGTTCCGTAGGGCCCTGTGGGGTTCTGTATGGACCTGTAGGGTTCCGTAGGGGCCTGCAGGGTTCTGTAAGTGCCCGCAGGTGTCTGTAGGGTTCCATAGAGGTCTGTAGGGTTCCGTAGGCGCCTGCAGTGTTCTGTAGGAGCCCATAGGGTTTTCGTGAGGTTCCGTTGTGTTGCTAAGGGTCTTGTAGAGTGCTGTCGGGTCCTGGAGTATTCTGTAGGGTTCCAGAGGGGCTCGTAGGGTTCTGTCGAAATCTGTAGGCTTCCCTAGGGGCCCGTGGAGTCCCGTAGATTTCTGTAGGGGCCTGTAGGGTTGTGTAAGTGCCCGCAGGGGTTGGTAGGAGCTTGTAGGGTGCCATAAGTTTCCAGAGGGTTGTGTAGGGTTCCGTAGGGGCCTGTGGTGTTCCCTAGGGGCCTGTAGAGTCTCGTACGGTTCCGTAGGGGTGTTCCCTAGGGGCCTGTAGAGTCTCGTACAGTTCCGTAGGGTCCTGTAGGTTTCCATAAGCGCCCGCAGAGGTCTGAAGGGGCCCGTACTGTTCCGTAAGGATCCATAGGGCTCCGTAGAGCTTCGTAGGTTCCCTAGAGGCCTCTGGAGTACCGCAGGAGCCAGTAGTGTTCTGTAGGGGCCCGTAGGGTTCCTTCCGTAGGGGCTGGCAGTGTTCCGTAGGGGCCTCTAGTGTTGTGTAAGTGCCCGCAGCAGTCTGTAGGAGTCTGTGGGATTCTGTAAGGTTCTGGAGGGTTCTGCAGGGTTCCGTAGGGGCCCGTAGAGTTCCGTAGTGGCTGGTAAAGTTCCGTAGGGCCCTGTGGGGTTCTGTATGGACCTGTAGGGTTCCATAGGGGCCTGCAGGGTTCTGTAAGTGCCCGCAGGTGTCTGTAGGGTTCCATAGGGGTCTGTAGGGTTCCGTAGGCGCCTGCAGTGTTCTGTAGGAGCCCATAGGGTTTTCGTGAGGTTCCGTTGTGTTGCTAAGGGTCTTGTAGAGTGCTGTCGGGTCCTGGAGTATTCTGTAGGGTTCCAGAGGGGCTCGTAGGGTTCCGTCGAAATCTGTAGGCTTCCCTAGGGGCCCGTGGAGTCCCGTAGATTTCTGTAGGGGCCTGTAGGGTTGTGTAAGTGCCCGCAGGGGTTAGTAGGAGCTTGTAGGGTGCCATAAGTTTCCAGAGGGTTGTGTAGGGTTCCGTAGGGGCCTGTGGTGTTCCCTAGGGGCCTGTAGAGTCTCGTACAGTTCCGTAGGGTCCTGTAGGTTTCCATAAGCGCCTGCAGAGGTCTGAAGGGGCCCGTACTGTTCCGTAAGGATCCATAGGGTTCCGTAGAGCTTCGTAGGTTCCCTAGAGGCCTGTAGAGTACCGCAGGAGCCAGAAGTGTTCTGTAGGGGCCCGTAGGGTTCCTTCCATAGGGGCTGGCAGTGTTCCGTAGGGTCCTCTAGGGTTGAGTAAGTGCCCGCAGGAGTCTGTAGGAATCCGTGGGATTCTGTAAGGTTCTGGAGGGTTCTGCAGGGTTCCGTAGGGGCCCGTAGAGTTCCGTAGTGGCTGGTAAAGTTCCCTAGGGCCCTGTACCGTTCCGTAACTGCCTGCAAGGGTCTTTAGGCTTCCGTAGGGGCTTGTAGGGTTCCATAAAGTTCCGCGGGTTCCTGCAGAGTTCTGCAAGTGCCCGCAAGGGCCTGTAGGGGCGCACAGTGTTTCTGTCAGGTTCCGTAGAGTTCCGTAGGGGCCATAGGCTTCCGTAGCGGCTGGTAGTATTCCATAGGGGTCTGTAGGGTTCCGTAGGCGCCTGCAGTGTTCTGTAGGAGCCCATAGGGTTTTCGTGAGGTTCCGTTGTGTTGCTAAGGGTCTTGTAGAGTGCTGTCGGGTCCTGGAGTATTCTGTAGGGTTCCAGAGGGGCTCGTAGGGTTCTGTCGAAATCTGTAGGCTTCCCTAGGGGCCCGTGGAGTCCCGTAGATTTCCGTAGGGGCCTGTAGGGTTGTGTAAGTGCCCGCAGGGGTTGGTAGGAGCTTGTAGGGTGCCATAAGTTTCCAGAGGGTTGTGTAGGGTTCCGTAGGGGCCTGTGGTGTTCCCTAGGGGCCTGTAGAGTCTCGTACGGTTCCGTAGGGGTGTTCCCTAGGGGCCTGTAGAGTCTCGTACAGTTCCGTAGGGTCCTGTAGGTTTCCATAAGCGCCCGCAGAGGTCTGAAGGGGCCCGTACTGTTCCGTAAGGATCCATAGAGCTCCGTAGAGCTTCGTAGGTTCCCTAGAGGCCTCTGGAGTACCGCAGGAGCCAGTAGTGTTCTGTAGGGGCCCGTAGGGTTCCTTCCGTAGGGGCTGGCAGTGTTCCGTAGGGGCCTCTAGTGTTGTGTAAGTGCCCGCAGCAGTCTGTAGGAGTCTGTGGGATTCTGTAAGGTTCTGGAGGGTTCTGCAGGGTTCCGTAGGGGCCCGTAGAGTTCCGTAGTGGCTGGTAAAGTTCCGTAGGGCCCTGTGGGGTTCTGTATGGACCTGTAGGGTTCCATAGGGGCCTGCAGGGTTCTTTAAGTGCCCGCAGGTGTCTGTAGGGTTCCATAGGGGTCTGTAGGGTTCCGTAGGCGCCTGCAGTGTTCTGTAGGAGCCCATAGGGTTTTCGTGAGGTTCCGTTGTGTTCCTAAGGGTCTTGTAGAGTGCTGTCGGGTCCTGGAGTATTCTGTAGGGTTCCAGAGGGGCTCGTAGGGTTCTGTCGAAATCTGTAGGCTTCCCTAGGGGCCCGTGGAGTCCCGTAGATTTCCGTAGGGGCCTGTAGGGTTGTGTAAGTGCCCGCAGGGGTTGGTAGGAGCTTGTAGGGTGCCATAAGTTTCCAGAGGGTTGTGTAGGGTTCCGTAGGGGCCTGTGGTGTTCCCTAGGGGCCTGTAGAGTCTCGTACAGTTCCGTCGGGTCCTGTAGGTTTCCATAAGCGCCCGCAGAGGTCTGAAGGGGCCCGTACTGTTCCGTAAGGATCCATAGGGTTCCGTAGAGCTTCGTAGGTTCCCTAGAGGCCTGTAGAGTACCGCAGGAGCCAGAAGTGTTCTGTAGGGGCCCGTAGGGTTCCTTCCATAGGGGCTGGCAGTGTTCCGTAGGGTCCTCTAGGGTTGAGTAAGTGCCCGCAGGAGTCTGTAGGAATCCGTGGGATTCTGTAAGGTTCTGGAGGGTTCTGCAGGGTTCCGTAGGGGCCCGTAGAGTTCCGTAGTGGCTGGTAAAGTTCCCTAGGGCCCTGTACCGTTCCGTAACTGCCTGCAAGGGTCTTTAGGCTTCCGTAGGGGCTGGTAGGGTTCCATAAAGTTCCGCGGGTTCCTGCAGAGTTCTGCAAGTGCCCGCAAGGGCCTGTAGGGGCCCACAGTGTTCCTGTCAGGTTCCGTAGATTTCCGTAGGGGCCATAGGTTTCCGTAGAGGCTGGTAGTATTCCGTAGGGGTCTGTAGGGTTCCGTAGGCGCCTGCAGTGTTCTGTAGGAGCCCATAGGGTTTTCGTGAGGTTCCGTTGTGTTGCTAAGGGTCTTGTAGAGTGCTGTCGGGTCCTGGAGTATTCTGTAGGGTTCCAGAGGGGCTCGTAGGGTTCCGTCGAAATCTGTAGGCTTCCCTAGGGGCCCGTGGAGTCCCGTAGATTTCCGTAGGGGCCTGTAGGGTTGTGTAAGTGCCCGCAGGGGTTGGTAGGAGCTTGTAGGGTTCCATAAGTTTCCAGAGGGTTGTGTAGGGTTCCGTAGGGGCCTGTGGTGTTCCCTAGGGGCCAGTAGAGTCTCGTACGGTTCCGTAGGGGCCTGTGGTGTTCCCTAGGGGCCTGTAGAGTCTCGTACAGTTCCGTCGGGTCCTGTAGGTTTCCATAAGCGCCCGCAGAGGTCTGAAGGGGCCCGTACTGTTCCGTAAGGATCCATAGGGCTCCGTAGAGCTTCGTAGGTTCCCTAGAGGCCTCTGGAGTACCGCAGGAGCCAGTAGTGTTCTGTAGGGCCCCGTAGGGTTCCTTCCGTAGGGGCTGGCAGTGTTCCGTAGGGGCCTGTAGGGTTGTGTAAGTGCCCGCAGCAGTCTGTAGGAGTCTGTGGGATTCTGTAAGGTTCCGGAGGGTTCTGCAGGGTTCCGTAGGGGCCCGTAGAGTTCCATAGTGGCTGGTAAAGTTCCGTAGGGCCCTGTGGGGTTCTGTATGGACCTGTAGGGTTCCGTAGGGGCCTGCAGGGTTCTGTAAGTGCCCGCAGGTGTCTGTAGGGTTCCATAGGGGTCTGTAGGGTTCCGTAGGCGCCTGCAGTGTTCTGTAGGAGCCCATAGGGTTTTCGTGAGGTTCCGTTGTGTTGCTAAGGGTCTTGTAGAGTGCTGTCGGGTCCTGGAGTATTCTGTAGGGTTCCAGAGGGGCTCGTAGGGTTCTGTCGAAATCTGTAGGCTTCCCTAGGGGCCCGTGGAGTCCCGTAGATTTCCGTAGGGGCCTGTAGGGTTGTGTAAGTGCCCGCAGGGGTTGGTAGGAGCTTGTAGGGTGCCATAAGTTTCCAGAGGGTTGTGTAGGGTTCCGTAGGGGCCTGTGGTGTTCCCTAGGGGCCTGTAGAGTCTCGTACAGTTCCGTAGGGTCCTGTAGGTTTCCATAAGCGCCCGCAGAGGTCTGAAGGGGCCCGTACTGTTCCGTAAGGATCCATAGGGTTCCGTAGAGCTTCGTAGGTTCCCTAGAGGCCTGTAGAGTACCGCAGGAGCCAGAAGTGTTCTGTAGGGGCCCGTAGGGTTCCTTCCATAGGGGCTGGCAGTGTTCCGTAGGGTCCTCTAGGGTTGAGTAAGTGCCCGCAGGAGTCTGTAGGAATCCGTGGGATTCTGTAAGGTTCTGGAGGGTTCTGCAGGGTTCCGTAGGGGCCCGTAGAGTTCCGTAGTGGCTGGTAAAGTTCCCTAGGGCCCTGTACCGTTCCGTAACTGCCTGCAAGGGTCTTTAGGCTTCCGTAGGGGCTGGTAGGGTTCCATAAAGTTCCGCGGGTTCCTGCAGAGTTCTGCAAGTGCCCGCAAGGGCCTGTAGGGGCCCACAGTGTTCCTGTCAGGTTCCGTAGATTTCCGTAGGGGCCATAGGTTTCCGTAGAGGCTGGTAGTATTCCGTAGGGGTCTGTAGGGTTCCGTAGGCACCTGCAGTGTTCTGTAGGAGCCCATAGGGTTTTCGTGAGGTTCCGTTGTGTTGCTAAGGGTCTTGTAGAGTGCTGTCGGGTCCTGGAGTATTCTGTAGGGTTCCAGAGGGGCTCGTAGGGTTCCGTGGAAATCTGTAGGCTTCCCTAGGGGCCCGTGGAGTCCCGTAGATTTCCGTAGGGGCCTGTAGGGTTGTGTAAGTGCCCGCAGGGGTTGGTAGGAGCTTGTAGGGTGCCATAAGTTTCCAGAGGGTTGTGTAGGGTTCCGTAGGGGCCTGTGGTATTCCCTAGGGGCCTGTAGAGTCTCGTACGGTTCCGTAGGGGTGTTCCCTAGGGGCCTGTAGAGTCTCGTACAGTTCCGTAGGGTCCTGTAGGTTTCCATAAGCGCCCGCAGAGGTCTGAAGGGGCCCGTACTGTTCCGTAAGGATCCATGGGGTTCCGTAGAGCTTCGTAGGTTCCCTAGAGGCCTGTAGAGTACCGCAGGAGCCAGAAGTGTTCTGTAGGGGCCCGTAGGGTTCCTTCCATAGGGGCTGGCAGTGTTCCGTAGGGTCCTCTAGGGTTGAGTAAGTGCCCGCAGGAGTCTGTAGGAATCCGTGGGATTCTGTAAGGTTCTGGAGGGTTCTGCAGGGTTCCGTAGGGGCCCGTAGAGTTCCGTAGTGGCTGGTAAAGTTCCCTAGGGCCCTGTACCGTTCCGTAACTGCCTGCAAGGGTCTTTAGGCTTCCGTAGGGGCTGGTAGGGTTCCATAAAGTTCCGCGGGTTCCTGCAGAGTTCTGCAAGTGCCCGCAAGGGCCTGTAGGGGCCCACAGTGTTCCTGTCAGGTTCCGTAGATTTCCGTAGGGGCCATAGGTTTCCGTAGAGGCTGGTAGTATTCCGTAGGGGTCTGTAGGGTTCCGTAGGCACCTGCAGTGTTCTGTAGGAGCCCATAGGGTTTTCGTGAGGTTCCGTTGTGTTGCTAAGGGTCTTGTAGAGTGCTGTCGGGTCCTGGAGTATTCTGTAGGGTTCCAGAGGGGCTCGTAGGGTTCCGTCGAAATCTGTAGGCTTCCCTAGGGGCCCGTGGAGTCCCGTAGATTTCCGTAGGGGCCTGTAGGGTTGTGTAAGTGCCCGCAGGGGTTGGTAGGAGCTTGTAGGGTTCCATAAGTTTCCAGAGGGTTGTGTAGGGTTCCGTAGGGGCCTGTGGTGTTCCCTAGGGGCCAGTAGAGTCTCGTACGGTTCCGTAGGGGCCTGTGGTGTTCCCTAGGGGCCTGTAGAGTCTCGTACAGTTCCGTCGGGTCCTGTAGGTTTCCATAAGCGCCCGCAGAGGTCTGAAGGGGCCCGTACTGTTCCGTAAGGATCCATAGGGCTCCGTAGAGCTTCGTAGGTTCCCTAGAGGCCTCTGGAGTACCGCAGGAGCCAGTAGTGTTCTGTAGGGCCCCGTAGGGTTCCTTCCGTAGGGGCTGGCAGTGTTCCGTAGGGGCCTGTAGGGTTGTGTAAGTGCCCGCAGCAGTCTGTAGGAGTCTGTGGGATTCTGTAAGGTTCCGGAGGGTTCTGCAGGGTTCCGTAGGGGCCCGTAGAGTTCCATAGTGGCTGGTAAAGTTCCGTAGGGCCCTGTGGGGTTCTGTATGGACCTGTAGGGTTCCGTAGGGGCCTGCAGGGTTCTGTAAGTGCCCGCAGGTGTCTGTAGGGTTCCATAGGGGTCTGTAGGGTTCCGTAGGCGCCTGCAGTGTTCTGTAGGAGCCCATAGGGTTTTCGTGAGGTTCCGTTGTGTTGCTAAGGGTCTTGTAGAGTGCTGTCGGGTCCTGGAGTATTCTGTAGGGTTCCAGAGGGGCTCGTAGGGTTCTGTCGAAATCTGTAGGCTTCCCTAGGGGCCCGTGGAGTCCCGTAGATTTCTGTAGGGGCCTGTAGGGTTGTGTAAGTGCCCGCAGGGGTTAGTAGGAGCTTGTAGGGTGCCATAAGTTTCCAGAGGGTTGTGTAGGGTTCCGTAGGGGCCTGTGGTGTTCCCTAGGGGCCTGTAGAGTCTCGTACAGTTCCGTAGGGTCCTGTAGGTTTCCATAAGCGCCCGCAGAGGTCTGAAGGGGCCCGTACTGTTCCGTAAGGATCCATAGGGTTCCGTAGAGCTTCGTAGGTTCCCTAGAGGCCTGTAGAGTACCGCAGGAGCCAGAAGTGTTCTGTAGGGGCCCGTAGGGTTCCTTCCATAGGGGCTGGCAGTGTTCCGTAGGGTCCTCTAGGGTTGAGTAAGTGCCCGCAGGAGTCTGTAGGAATCCGTGGGATTCTGTAAGGTTCTGGAGGGTTCTGCAGGGTTCCGTAGGGGCCCGTAGAGTTCCGTAGTGGCTGGTAAAGTTCCCTAGGGCCCTGTACCGTTCCGTAACTGCCTGCAAGGGTCTTTAGGCTTCCGTAGGGGCTGGTAGGGTTCCATAAAGTTCCGCGGGTTCCTGCAGAGTTCTGCAAGTGCCCGCAAGGGCCTGTAGGGGCCCACAGTGTTCCTGTCAGGTTCCGTAGATTTCCGTAGGGGCCATAGGTTTCCGTAGAGGCTGGTAGTATTCCGTAGGGGTCTGTAGGGTTCCGTAGGCACCTGCAGTGTTCTGTAGGAGCCCATAGGGTTTTCGTGAGGTTCCGTTGTGTTGCTAAGGGTCTTGTAGAGTGCTGTCGGGTCCTGGAGTATTCTGTAGGGTTCCAGAGGGGCTCGTAGGGTTCTGTCGAAATCTGTAGGCTTCCCTAGGGGCCCGTGGAGTCCCGTAGATTTCCGTAGGGGCCTGTAGGGTTGTGTAAGTGCCCGCAGGGGTTGGTAGGAGCTTGTAGGGTTCCATAAGTTTCCAGAGGGTTGTGTAGGGTTCCGTACGGGCCTGTGGTGTTCCCTAGGGGCCAGTAGAGTCTCGTACGGTTCCGTAGGGGCCTGTGGTGTTCCCTAGGGGCCTGTAGAGTCTCGTACAGTTCCGTCGGGTCCTGTAGGTTTCCATAAGCGCCCGCAGAGGTCTGAAGGGGCCCGTACTGTTCCGTAAGGATCCATAGGGCTCCGTAGAGCTTCGTAGGTTCCCTAGAGGCCTCTGGAGTACCGCAGGAGCCAGTAGTGTTCTGTAGGGCCCCGTAGGGTTCCTTCCGTAGGGGCTGGCAGTGTTCCGTAGGGGCCTGTAGGGTTGTGTAAGTGCCCGCAGCAGTCTGTAGGAGTCTGTGGGATTCTGTAAGGTTCCGGAGGGTTCTGCAGGGTTCCGTAGGGGCCCGTAGAGTTCCATAGTGGCTGGTAAAGTTCCGTAGGGCCCTGTGGGGTTCTGTATGGACCTGTAGGGTTCCGTAGGGGCCTGCAGGGTTCTGTAAGTGCCCGCAGGTGTCTGTAGGGTTCCATAGGGGTCTGTAGGGTTCCGTAGGCGCCTGCACTGTTCTGTAGGAGCCCATAGGGTTTTCGTGAGGTTCCGTTGTGTTGCTAAGGGTCTTGTAGAGTGCTGTCGGGTCCTGGAGTATTCTGTAGGGTTCCAGAGGGGCTCGTAGGGTTCTGTCGAAATCTGTAGGCTTCCCTAGGGGCCCGTGGAGTCCCGTAGATTTCCGTAGGGGCCTGTAGGGTTGTGTAAGTGCCCGCAGGGGTTGGTAGGAGCTTGTAGGGTGCCATAAGTTTCCAGAGGGTTGTGTAGGGTTCCGTAGGGGCCTGTGGTGTTCCCTAGGGGCCTGTAGAGTCTCGTACAGTTCCGTCGGGTCCTGTAGGTTTCCATAAGCGCCCGCAGAGGTCTGAAGGGGCCCGTACTGTTCCGTAAGGATCCATAGGGTTCCGTAGAGCTTCGTAGGTTCCCTAGAGGCCTGTAGAGTACCGCAGGAGCCAGAAGTGTTCTGTAGGGGCCCGTAGGGTTCCTTCCATAGGGGCTGGCAGTGTTCCGTAGGGTCCTCTAGGGTTGAGTAAGTGCCCGCAGGAGTCTGTAGGAATCCGTGGGATTCTGTAAGGTTCTGGAGGGTTCTGCAGGGTTCCGTAGGGGCCCGTAGAGTTCCGTAGTGGCTGGTAAAGTTCCCTAGGGCCCTGTACCGTTCCGTAACTGCCTGCAAGGGTCTTTAGGCTTCCGTAGGGGCTGGTAGGGTTCCATAAAGTTCCGCGGGTTCCTGCAGAGTTCTGCAAGTGCCCGCAAGGGCCTGTAGGGGCCCACAGTGTTCCTGTCAGGTTCCGTAGATTTCCGTAGGGGCCATAGGTTTCCGTAGAGGCTGGTAGTATTCCGTAGGGGTCTGTAGGGTTCCGTAGGCGCCTGCAGTGTTCTGTAGGAGCCCATAGGGTTTTCGTGAGGTTCCGTTGTGTTGCTAAGGGTCTTGTAGAGTGCTGTCGGGTCCTGGAGTATTCTGTAGGGTTCCAGAGGGGCTCGTAGGGTTTCCGTCGAAATCTGTAGGCTTCCCTAGGGGCCCGTGGAGTCCCGTAGATTTCCGTAGGGGCCTGTAGGGTTGTGTAAGTGCCCGCAGGGGTTGGTAGGAGCTTGTAGGGTTCCATAAGTTTCCAGAGGGTTGTGTAGGGTTCCGTAGGGGCCTGTGGTGTTCCCTAGGGGCCAGTAGAGTCTCGTACGGTTCCGTAGGGGCCTGTGGTGTTCCCTAGGGGCCTGTAGAGTCTCGTACAGTTCCGTCGGGTCCTGTAGGTTTCCATAAGCGCCCGCAGAGGTCTGAAGGGGCCCGTGCTGTTCCGTAAGGATCCATAGGGCTCCGTAGAGCTTCGTAGGTTCCCTAGAGGCCTCTGGAGTACCGCAGGAGCCAGTAGTGTTCTGTAGGGCCCCGTAGGGTTCCTTCCGTAGGGGCTGGCAGTGTTCCGTAGGGGCCTGTAGGGTTGTGTAAGTGCCCGCAGCAGTCTGTAGGAGTCTGTGGGATTCTGTAAGGTTCCGGAGGGTTCTGCAGGGTTCCGTAGGGGCCCGTAGAGTTCCATAGTGGCTGGTAAAGTTCCGTAGGGCCCTGTGGGGTTCTGTATGGACCTGTAGGGTTCCGTAGGGGGCCTGCAGGGTTCTGTAAGTGCCCGCAGGTGTCTGTAGGGTTCCATAGGGGTCTGTAGGGTTCCGTAGGCGCCTGCAGTGTTCTGTAGGAGCCCATAGGGTTTTCGTGAGGTTCCGTTGTGTTGCTAAGGGTCTTGTAGAGTGCTGTCGGGTCCTGGAGTATTCTGTAGGGTTCCAGAGGGGCTCGTAGGGTTCTGTCGAAATCTGTAGGCTTCCCTAGGGGCCCGTGGAGTCCCGTAGATTTCCGTAGGGGCCTGTAGGGTTGTGTAAGTGCCCGCAGGGGTTGGTAGGAGCTTGTAGGGTGCCATAAGTTTCCAGAGGGTTGTGTAGGGTTCCGTAGGGGCCTGTGGTGTTCCCTAGGGGCCTGTAGAGTCTCGTACAGTTCCGTAGGGTCCTGTAGGTTTCCATAAGCGCCCGCAGAGGTCTGAAGGGGCCCGTACTGTTCCGTAAGGATCCATAGGGTTCCGTAGAGCTTCGTAGGTTCCCTAGAGGCCTGTAGAGTACCGCAGGAGCCAGAAGTGTTCTGTAGGGGCCCGTAGGGTTCCTTCCATAGGGGCTGGCAGTGTTCCGTAGGGTCCGCTAGGGTTGAGTAAGTGCCCGCAGGAGTCTGTAGGAATCCGTGGGATTCTGTAAGGTTCTGGAGGGTTCTGCAGGGTTCCGTAGGGGCCCGTAGAGTTCCGTAGTGGCTGGTAAAGTTCCCTAGGGCCCTGTACCGTTCCGTAACTGCCTGCAAGGGTCTTTAGGCTTCCGTAGGGGCTGGTAGGGTTCCATAAAGTTCCGCGGGTTCCTGCAGAGTTCTGCAAGTGCCCGCAAGGGCCTGTAGGGGCCCACAGTGTTCCTGTCAGGTTCCGTAGATTTCCGTAGGGGCCATAGGTTTCCGTAGAGGCTGGTAGTATTCCGTAGGGGTCTGTAGGGTTCCGTAGGCACCTGCAGTGTTCTGTAGGAGCCCATAGGGTTTTCGTGAGGTTCCGTTGTGTTGCTAAGGGTCTTGTAGAGTGCTGTCGGGTCCTGGAGTATTCTGTAGGGTTCCAGAGGGGCTCGTAGGGTTCCGTGGAAATCTGTAGGCTTCCCTAGGGGCCCGTGGAGTCCCGTAGATTTCCGTAGGGGCCTGTAGGGTTGTGTAAGTGCCCGCAGGGGTTGGTAGGAGCTTGTAGGGTGCCATAAGTTTCCAGAGGGTTGTGTAGGGTTCCGTAGGGGCCTGTGGTATTCCCTAGGGGCCAGTAGAGTCTCGTACGGTTCCGTAGGGGTGTTCCCTAGGGGCCTGTAGAGTCTCGTACAGTTCCGTAGGGTCCTGTAGGTTTCCATAAGCGCCCGCAGAGGTCTGAAGGGGCCCGTACTGTTCCGTAAGGATCCATGGGGTTCCGTAGAGCTTCGTAGGTTCCCTAGAGGCCTGTAGAGTACCGCAGGAGCCAGAAGTGTTCTGTAGGGGCCCGTAGGGTTCCTTCCATAGGGGCTGGCAGTGTTCCGTAGGGTCCTCTAGGGTTGAGTAAGTGCCCGCAGGAGTCTGTAGGAATCCGTGGGATTCTGTAAGGTTCTGGAGGGTTCTGCAGGGTTCCGTAGGGGCCCGTAGAGTTCCGTAGTGGCTGGTAAAGTTCCCTAGGGCCCTGTACCGTTCCGTAACTGCCTGCAAGGGTCTTTAGGCTTCCGTAGGGGCTTGTAGGGTTCCATAAAGTTCCGCGGGTTCCTGCAGAGTTCTGCAAGTGCCCGCAAGGGCCTGTAGGGGCCCACAGTGTTCCTGTCAGGTTCCGTAGATTTCCGTAGGGGCCATAGGTTTCCGTAGAGGCTGGTAGTATTCCGTAGGGGTCTGTAGGGTTCCGTAGGCACCTGCAGTGTTCTGTAGGAGCCCATAGGGTTTTCGTGAGGTTCCGTTGTGTTGCTAAGGGTCTTGTAGAGTGCTGTCGGGTCCTGGAGTATTCTGTAGGGTTCCAGAGGGGCTCGTAGGGTTCCGTCGAAATCTGTAGGCTTCCCTAGGGGCCCGTGGAGTCCCGTAGATTTCCGTAGGGGCCTGTAGGGTTGTGTAAGTGCCCGCAGGGGTTGGTAGGAGCTTGTAGGGTGCCATAAGTTTCCAGAGGGTTGTGTAGGGTTCCGTAGGGGCCTGTGGTGTTCCCTAGGGGCCTGTAGAGTCTCGTACAGTTCCGTAGGGTCCTGTAGGTTTCCATAAGCGCCCGCAGAGGTCTGAAGGGGCCCGTACTGTTCCGTAAGGATCCATAGGGTTCCGTAGAGCTTCGTAGGTTCCCTAGAGGCCTGTAGAGTACCGCAGGAGCCAGAAGTGTTCTGTAGGGGCCCGTAGGGTTCCTTCCATAGGGGCTGGCAGTGTTCCGTAGGGTCCGCTAGGGTTGAGTAAGTGCCCGCAGGAGTCTGTAGGAATCCGTGGGATTCTGTAAGGTTCTGGAGGGTTCTGCAGGGTTCCGTAGGGGCCCGTAGAGTTCCGTAGTGGCTGGTAAAGTTCCCTAGGGCCCTGTACCGTTCCGTAACTGCCTGCAAGGGTCTTTAGGCTTCCGTAGGGGCTGGTAGGGTTCCATAAAGTTCCGCGGGTTCCTGCAGAGTTCTGCAAGTGCCCGCAAGGGCCTGTAGGGGCCCACAGTGTTCCTGTCAGGTTCCGTAGATTTCCGTAGGGGCCATAGGTTTCCGTAGAGGCTGGTAGTATTCCGTAGGGGTCTGTAGGGTTCCGTAGGCACCTGCAGTGTTCTGTAGGAGCCCATAGGGTTTTCGTGAGGTTCCGTTGTGTTGCTAAGGGTCTTGTAGAGTGCTGTCGGGTCCTGGAGTATTCTGTAGGGTTCCAGAGGGGCTCGTAGGGTTCCGTGGAAATCTGTAGGCTTCCCTAGGGGCCCGTGGAGTCCCGTAGATTTCCGTAGGGGCCTGTAGGGTTGTGTAAGTGCCCGCAGGGGTTGGTAGGAGCTTGTAGGGTGCCATAAGTTTCCAGAGGGTTGTGTAGGGTTCCGTAGGGGCCTGTGGTATTCCCTAGGGGCCTGTAGAGTCTCGTACGGTTCCGTAGGGGTGTTCCCTAGGGGCCTGTAGAGTCTCGTACAGTTCCGTCGGGTCCTGTAGGTTTCCATAAGCGCCCGCAGAGGTCTGAAGGGGCCCGTACTGTTCCGTAAGGATCCATGGGGTTCCGTAGAGCTTCGTAGGTTCCCTAGAGGCCTGTAGAGTACCGCAGGAGCCAGAAGTGTTCTGTAGGGGCCCGTAGGGTTCCTTCCATAGGGGCTGGCAGTGTTCCGTAGGGTCCTCTAGGGTTGAGTAAGTGCCCGCAGGAGTCTGTAGGAATCCGTGGGATTCTGTAAGGTTCTGGAGGGTTCTGCAGGGTTCCGTAGGGGCCCGTAGAGTTCCGTAGTGGCTGGTAAAGTTCCCTAGGGCCCTGTACCGTTCCGTAACTGCCTGCAAGGGTCTTTAGGCTTCCGTAGGGGCTTGTAGGGTTCCATAAAGTTCCGCGGGTTCCTGCAGAGTTCTGCAAGTGCCCGCAAGGGCCTGTAGGGGCCCACAGTGTTCCTGTCAGGTTCCGTAGATTTCCGTAGGGGCCATAGGTTTCCGTAGAGGCTGGTAGTATTCCGTAGGGGTCTGTAGGGTTCCGTAGGCACCTGCAGTGTTCTGTAGGAGCCCATAGGGTTTTCGTGAGGTTCCGTTGTGTTGCTAAGGGTCTTGTAGAGTGCTGTCGGGTCCTGGAGTATTCTGTAGGGTTCCAGAGGGGCTCGTAGGGTTCCGTCGAAATCTGTAGGCTTCCCTAGGGGCCCGTGGAGTCCCGTAGATTTCCGTAGGGGCCTGTAGGGTTGTGTAAGTGCCCGCAGGGGTTGGTAGGAGCTTGTAGGGTGCCATAAGTTTCCAGAGGGTTGTGTAGGGTTCCGTAGGGGCCTGTGGTGTTCCCTAGGGGCCTGTAGAGTCTCGTACAGTTCCGTAGGGTCCTGTAGGTTTCCATAAGCGCCCGCAGAGGTCTGAAGGGGCCCGTACTGTTCCGTAAGGATCCATAGGGTTCCGTAGAGCTTCGTAGGTTCCCTAGAGGCCTGTAGAGTACCGCAGGAGCCAGAAGTGTTCTGTAGGGGCCCGTAGGGTTCCTTCCATAGGGGCTGGCAGTGTTCCGTAGGGTCCGCTAGGGTTGAGTAAGTGCCCGCAGGAGTCTGTAGGAATCCGTGGGATTCTGTAAGGTTCTGGAGGGTTCTGCAGGGTTCCGTAGGGGCCCGTAGAGTTCCGTAGTGGCTGGTAAAGTTCCCTAGGGCCCTGTACCGTTCCGTAACTGCCTGCAAGGGTCTTTAGGCTTCCGTAGGGGCTGGTAGGGTTCCATAAAGTTCCGCGGGTTCCTGCAGAGTTCTGCAAGTGCCCGCAAGGGCCTGTAGGGGCCCACAGTGTTCCTGTCAGGTTCCGTAGATTTCCGTAGGGGCCATAGGTTTCCGTAGAGGCTGGTAGTATTCCGTAGGGGTCTGTAGGGTTCCGTAGGCACCTGCAGTGTTCTGTAGGAGCCCATAGGGTTTTCGTGAGGTTCCGTTGTGTTGCTAAGGGTCTTGTAGAGTGCTGTCGGGTCCTGGAGTATTCTGTAGGGTTCCAGAGGGGCTCGTAGGGTTCCGTGGAAATCTGTAGGCTTCCCTAGGGGCCCGTGGAGTCCCGTAGATTTCCGTAGGGGCCTGTAGGGTTGTGTAAGTGCCCGCAGGGGTTGGTAGGAGCTTGTAGGGTGCCATAAGTTTCCAGAGGGTTGTGTAGGGTTCCGTAGGGGCCTGTGGTATTCCCTAGGGGCCTGTAGAGTCTCGTACGGTTCCGTAGGGGTGTTCCCTAGGGGCCTGTAGAGTCTCGTACAGTTCCGTCGGGTCCTGTAGGTTTCCATAAGCGCCCGCAGAGGTCTGAAGGGGCCCGTACTGTTCCGTAAGGATCCATGGGGTTCCGTAGAGCTTCGTAGGTTCCCTAGAGGCCTGTAGAGTACCGCAGGAGCCAGAAGTGTTCTGTAGGGGCCCGTAGGGTTCCTTCCATAGGGGCTGGCAGTGTTCCGTAGGGTCCTCTAGGGTTGAGTAAGTGCCCGCAGGAGTCTGTAGGAATCCGTGGGATTCTGTAAGGTTCTGGAGGGTTCTGCAGGGTTCCGTAGGGGCCCGTAGAGTTCCGTAGTGGCTGGTAAAGTTCCCTAGGGCCCTGTACCGTTCCGTAACTGCCTGCAAGGGTCTTTAGGCTTCCGTAGGGGCTTGTAGGGTTCCATAAAGTTCCGCGGGTTCCTGCAGAGTTCTGCAAGTGCCCGCAAGGGCCTGTAGGGGCCCACAGTGTTCCTGTCAGGTTCCGTAGATTTCCGTAGGGGCCATAGGTTTCCGTAGAGGCTGGTAGTATTCCGTAGGGGTCTGTAGGGTTCCGTAGGCACCTGCAGTGTTCTGTAGGAGCCCATAGGGTTTTCGTGAGGTTCCGTTGTGTTGCTAAGGGTCTTGTAGAGTGCTGTCGGGTCCTGGAGTATTCTGTAGGGTTCCAGAGGGGCTCGTAGGGTTCCGTGGAAATCTGTAGGCTTCCCTAGGGGCCCGTGGAGTCCCGTAGATTTCCGTAGGGGCCTGTAGGGTTGTGTAAGTGCCCGCAGGGGTTGGTAGGAGCTTGTAGGGTTCCATAAGTTTCCAGAGGGTTGTGTAGGGTTCCGTAGGGGCCTGTGGTGTTCCCTAGGGGCCAGTAGAGTCTCGTACGGTTCCGTAGGGGCCTGTGGTGTTCCCTAGGGGCCTGTAGAGTCTCGTACAGTTCCGTCGGGTCCTGTAGGTTTCCATAAGCGCCTGCAGAGGTCTGAAGGGGCCCGTACTGTTCCGTAAGGATCCATAGGGCTCCGTAGAGCTTCGTAGGTTCCCTAGAGGCCTCTGGAGTACCGCAGGAGCCAGTAGTGTTCTGTAGGGCCCCGTAGGGTTCCTTCCGTAGGGGCTGGCAGTGTTCCGTAGGGGCCTGTAGGGTTGTGTAAGTGCCCGCAGCAGTCTGTAGGAGTCTGTGGGATTCTGTAAGGTTCCGGAGGGTTCTGCAGGGTTCCGTAGGGGCCCGTAGAGTTCCGTAGTGGCTGGTAAAGTTCCGTAGGGCCCTGTGGGGTTCTGTATGGACCTGTAGGGTTCCGTAGGGGCCTGCAGGGTTCTGTAAGTGCCCGCAGGTGTCTGTAGGGTTCCATAGGGGTCTGTAGGGTTCCGTAGGCGCCTGCAGTGTTCTGTAGGAGCCCATAGGGTTTTCGTGAGGTTCCGTTGTGTTGCTAAGGGTCTTGTAGAGTGCTGTCGGGTCCTGGAGTATTCTGTAGGGTTCCAGAGGGGCTCGTAGGGTTCCGTCGAAATCTGTAGGCTTCCCTAGGGGCCCGTGGAGTCCCGTAGATTTCTGTAGGGGCCTGTAGGGTTGTGTAAGTGCCCGCAGGGGTTAGTAGGAGCTTGTAGGGTGCCATAAGTTTCCAGAGGGTTGTGTAGGGTTCCGTAGGGGCCTGTGGTGTTCCCTAGGGGCCTGTAGAGTCTCGTACAGTTCCGTCGGGCCCTGTAGGTTTCCATAAGCACCCGCAGAGGTCTGAAGGGGCCCGTACTGTTCCGTAAGGATCCATAGGGCTCCGTAGAGCTTCGTAGGTTCCCTAGAGGCCTCTGGAGTACCGCAGGAGCCAGTAGTGTTCTGTAGGGGCCCGTAGGGTTCCTTCCATAGGGGCTGGCAGTGTTCCGTAGGGTCCTCTAGGGTTGAGTAAGTGCCCGCAGGAGTCTGTAGGAATCCGTGGGATTCTGTAAGGTTCTGGAGGGTTCTGCAGGGTTCCGTAGGGGCCCGTAGAGTTCCGTAGTGGCTGGTAAAGTTCCCTAGGGCCCTGTACCGTTCCGTAACTGCCTGCAAGGGTCTTTAGGCTTCCGTAGGGGCTGGTAGGGTTCCATAAAGTTCCGCGGGTTCCTGCAGAGTTCTGCAAGTGCCCGCAAGGGCCTGTAGGGGCCCACAGTGTTTCTGTCAGGTTCCGTAGAGTTCCGTAGGGGCCATAGGCTTCCGTAGCGGCTGGTAGTATTCCGTAGGGGTCTGTAGGGTTCCGTAGGCACCTGCAGTGTTCTGTAGGAGCCCATAGGGTTTTCGTGAGGTTCCGTTGTGTTGCTAAGGGTCTTGTAGAGTGCTGTCGGGTCCTGGAGTATTCTGTAGGGTTCCAGAGGGGCTCGTAGGGTTCCGTCGAAATCTGTACGCTTCTCTAGAGGCCCGTGGAGTCTTGTAGATTTCCGTAGGGGCCTGTAGGGTTGTGTAAGTGCCCGCAGGGGTTAGTAGGAGCTTGTAGGGTGCCATAAGTTTCCAGAGGGTTGTGTAGGGTTCCGTAGGGGCCTGTGGTGTTCCCTAGGGGCCTGTAGAGTCTCGTACAGTTCCGTAGGGTCCTGTAGGTTTCCATAAGCGCCCGCAGAGGTCAGAAGGGGCCCGTACTGTTCCGTAAGGATCCATAGGGCTCCGTAGAGCTTCGTAGGTTCCCTAGAGGCCTGTAGAGTACCGCAGGAGCCAGTAGTGTTCTGTAGGGGCCCGTAGGGTTCCTTCCATAGGGGCTGGCAGTGTTCCGTAGGGTCCTCTAGGGTTGAGTAAGTGCCCGCAGGAGTCTGTAGGAATCCGTGGGATTCTGTAAGGTTCTGGAGGGTTCTGCAGGGTTCCGTAGGGGCCCGTAGAGTTCCGTAGTGGCTGGTAAAGTTCCGTAGGGCCCTGTGGGGTTCTGTATGGACCTGTAGGGTTCCGTAGGGGCCTGCAGGGTTCTGTAAGTGCCCGCAGGTGTCTGTAGGGTTCCATAGGGGTCTGTAGGGTTCCGTAGGCGCCTGCAGTGTTCTGTAGGAGCCCATAGGGTTTTCGTGAGGTTCCGTTGTGTTGCTAAGGGTCTTGTAGAGTGCTGTCGGGTCCTGGAGTATTCTGTAGGGTTCCAGAGGGGCTCGTAGGGTTCCGTCGAAATCTGTAGGCTTCCCTAGGGGCCCGTGGAGTCCCGTAGATTTCTGTAGGGGCCTGTAGGGTTGTGTAAGTGCCCGCAGGGGTTAGTAGGAGCTTGTAGGGTGCCATAAGTTTCCAGAGGGTTGTGTAGGGTTCCGTAGGGGCCTGTGGTGTTCCCTAGGGGCCTGTAGAGTCTCGTACAGTTCCGTCGGGCCCTGTAGGTTTCCATAAGCACCCGCAGAGGTCTGAAGGGGCCCGTACTGTTCCGTAAGGATCCATAGGGTTCCGTAGAGCTTCGTAGGTTCCCTAGAGGCCTGTAGAGTACCGCAGGAGCCAGTAGTGTTCTGTAGGGGCCCGTAGGGTTCCTTCCATAGGGGCTGGCAGTGTTCCGTAGGGTCCTCTAGGGTTGAGTAAGTGCCCGCAGGAGTCTGTAGGAATCCGTGGGATTCTGTAAGGTTCTGGAGGGTTCTGCAGGGTTCCGTAGGGGCCCGTAGAGTTCCGTAGTGGCTGGTAAAGTTCCCTAGGGCCCTGTACCGTTCCGTAACTGCCTGCAAGGGTCTTTAGGCTTCCGTAGGGGCTGGTAGGGTTCCATAAAGTTCCGCGGGTTCCTGCAGAGTTCTGCAAGTGCCCGCAAGGGCCTGTAGGGGCCCACAGTGTTTCTGTCAGGTTCCGTAGAGTTCCGTAGGGGCCATAGGCTTCCGTAGCGGCTGGTAGTATTCCGTAGGGGTCTGTAGGGTTCCGTAGGCACCTGCAGTGTTCTGTAGGAGCCCATAGGGTTTTCGTGAGGTTCCGTTGTGTTGCTAAGGGTCTTGTAGAGTGCTGTCGGGTCCTGGAGTATTCTGTAGGGTTCCAGAGGGGCTCGTAGGGTTCCGTCGAAATCTGTACGCTTCTCTAGAGGCCCGTGGAGTCTTGTAGATTTCCGTAGGGGCCTGTAGGGTTGTGTAAGTGCCCGCAGGGGTTAGTAGGAGCTTGTAGGGTGCCATAAGTTTCCAGAGGGTTGTGTAGGGTTCCGTAGGGGCCTGTGGTGTTCCCTAGGGGCCTGTAGAGTCTCGTACGGTTCCGTAGGGGCCTGTGGTGTTCCCTAGGGGCCTGTAGAGTCTCGTACAGTTCCGTAGGGTCCTGTAGGTTTCCATAAGCGCCTGCAGAGGTCTGAAGGGGCCCGTACTGTTCCGTAAGGATCCATAGGGCTCCGTAGAGCTTCGTAGGTTCCCTAGAGGCCTCTGGAGTACCGCAGGAGCCAGTAGTGTTCTGTAGGGCCCCGTAGGGTTCCTTCCGTAGGGGCTGGCATTGTTCCGTAGGGTCCTCTAGGGTTGTGTAAGTGCCCGCAGGAGTCTGTAGGAGTCTGTGGGATTCTGTAAGGTTCCGGAGGGTTCTGCAGGGTTCCGTAGGGGCCCGTAGAGTTCCGTAGTGGCTGGTAAAGTTCCGTAGGGCCCTGTGGGGTTCTGTATGGACCTGTAGGGTTCCGTAGGGGCCTGCAGGGTTCTGTAAGTGCCCGCAGGTGTCTGTAGGGTTCCATAGGGGTCTGTAGGGTTCCGTAGGCGCCTGCAGTGTTCTGTAGGAGCCCATAGGGTTTTCGTGAGGTTCCGTTGTGTTGCTAAGGGTCTTGTAGAGTGCTGTCGGGTCCTGGAGTATTCTGTAGGGTTCCAGAGGGGCTCGTAGGGTTCCGTCGAAATCTGTAGGCTTCCCTAGGGGCCCGTGGAGTCCCGTAGATTTCTGTAGGGGCCTGTAGGGTTGTGTAAGTGCCCGCAGGGGTTAGTAGGAGCTTGTAGGGTGCCATAAGTTTCCAGAGGGTTGTGTAGGGTTCCGTAGGGGCCTGTGGTGTTCCCTAGGGGCCAGTAGAGTCTCGTACGGTTCCGTAGGGGCCTGTGGTGTTCCCTAGGGGCCTGTCGAGTCTCGTACAGTTCCGTCGGGTCCTGTAGGTTTCCATAAGCGCCTGCAGAGGTCTGAAGGGGCCCGTACTGTTCCGTAAGGATCCATAGGGCTCCGTAGAGCTTCGTAGGTTCCCTAGAGGCCTCTGGAGTACCGCAGGAGCCAGTAGTGTTCTGTAGGGCCCCGTAGGGTTCCTTCCGTAGGGGCTGGCAGTGTTCCGTAGGGGCCTCTAGGGTTGTGTAAGTGCCCGCAGCAGTCTGTAGGAGTCTGTGGGATTCTGTAAGGTTCCGGAGGGTTCTGCAGGGTTCCGTAGGGGCCCGTAGAGTTCCGTAGTGGCTGGTAAAGTTCCCTAGGGCCCTGTACCGTTCCGTAACTGCCTGCAAGGGTCTTTAGGCTTCCGTAGGGGCTGGTAGGGTTCCATAAAGTTCCGCGGGTTCCTGCAGAGTTCTGCAAGTGCCCGCAAGGGCCTGTAGGGGCCCACAGTGTTTCTGTCAGGTTCCGTAGAGTTCCGTAGGGGCCATAGGTTTCCGTAGCGGCTGGTAGTATTCCGTAGGGGTCTGTAGGGTTCCGTAGGCACCTGCAGTGTTCTGTAGGAGCCCATAGGGTTTTCGTGAGGTTCCGTTGTGTTGCTAAGGGTCTTGTAGAGTGCTGTCGGGTCCTGGAGTATTCTGTAGGGTTCCAGAGGGGCTCGTAGGGTTCCGTCGAAATCTGTACGCTTCTCTAGAGGCCCGTGGAGTCTTGTAGATTTCCGTAGGGGCCTGTAGGGTTGTGTAAGTGCCCGCAGGGGTTAGTAGGAGCTTGTAGGGTGCCATAAGTTTCCAGAGGGTTGTGTAGGGTTCCGTAGGGGCCTGTGGTGTTCCCTAGGGGCCTGTAGAGTCTCGTACAGTTCCGTAGGGGCCTGTGGTGTTCCCTAGGGGCCTGTCGAGTCTCGTACAGTTCCGTAGGGTCCTGTAGGTTTCCATAAGCGCCTGCAGAGGTCTGAAGGGGCCCGTACTGTTCCGTAAGGATCCATAGGGCTCCGTAGAGCTTCGTAGGTTCCCTAGAGGCCTCTGGAGTACCGCAGGAGCCAGTAGTGTTCTGTAGGGCCCCGTAGGGTTCCTTCCGTAGGGGCTGGCAGTGTTCCATAGGGTCCTCTAGGGTTGAGTAAGTGCCCGCAGGAGTCTGTAGGAATCCGTGGGATTCTGTAAGGTTCTGGAGGGTTCTGCAGGGTTCCGTAGGGGCCCGTAGAGTTCCGTAGTGGCTGGTAAAGTTCCGTAGGGCCCTGTGGGGTTCTGTATGGACCTGTAGGGTTCCGTAGGGGCCTGCAGGGTTCTGTAAGTGCCCGCAGGTGTCTGTAGGGTTCCATAGGGGTCTGTAGGGTTCCGTAGGCGCCTGCAGTGTTCTGTAGGAGCCCATAGGGTTTTCGTGAGGTTCCGTTGTGTTGCTAAGGGTCTTGTAGAGTGCTGTCGGGTCCTGGAGTATTCTGTAGGGTTCCAGAGGGGCTCGTAGGGTTCCGTCGAAATCTGTAGGCTTCCCTAGGGGCCCGTGGAGTCCCGTAGATTTCTGTAGGGGCCTGTAGGGTTGTGTAAGTGCCCGCAGGGGTTGGTAGGAGCTTGTAGGGTGCCATAAGTTTCCAGAGGGTTGTGTAGGGTTCCGTAGGGGCCTGTGGTGTTCCCTAGGGGCCTGTAGAGTCTCGTACAGTTCCGTAGGGTCCTGTAGGTTTCCATAAGCGCCCGCAGAGGTCAGAAGGGGCCCGTACTGTTCCGTAAGGATCCATAGGGCTCCGTAGAGCTTCGTAGGTTCCCTAGAGGCCTGTAGAGTACCGCAGGAGCCAGTAGTGTTCTGTAGGGGCCCGTAGGGTTCCTTCCATAGGGGCTGGCAGTGTTCCGTAGGGTCCTCTAGGGTTGAGTAAGTGCCCGCAGAGGTCTGTGGGAATCCATGGGATTCTGTAAGGTTCTGGAGAGTTCTGCAGGGTTCCGTAGGGGCCCGTAGAGTTCCGCAGTGGCTGGTAAAGTTCCCTAGGGCCCTGTACCGTTCCGTAACTGCCTGCAAGGGTCTTTAGGCTTCCGTAGGGGCTGGTAGGGTTCCATAAAGTTCCGCGGGTTCCTGCAGAGTTCTGCAAGTGCCCGCAAGGGCCTGTAGGGGCGCACAGTGTTTCTGTCAGGTTCCGTAGAGTTCCGTAGGGGCCATAGGTTTCCGTAGCGGCTGGTAGTATTCCGTAGGGGTCTGTAGGGTTCCGTAGGCACCTGCAGTGTTCTGTAGGAGCCCATAGGGTTTTCGTGAGGTTCCGTTGTGTTGCTAAGGGTCTTGTAGAGTGCTGTCGGGTCCTGGAGTATTCTGTAGGGTTCCAGAGGGGCTCGTAGGGTTCCGTCGAAATCTGTACGCTTCTCTAGAGGCCCGTGGAGTCTTGTAGATTTCCGTAGGGGCCTGTAGGGTTGTGTAAGTGCCCGCAGGGGTTAGTAGGAGCTTGTAGGGTTCCATAAGTTTCCAGAGGGTTGTGTAGGGTTCCGTAGGGGCCTGTGGTGTTCCCTAGGGGCCTGTAGAGTCTCGTACAGTTCCGTAGGGGCCTGTGGTGTTCCCTAGGGGCCTGTCGAGTCTCGTACAGTTCCGTAGGGTCCTGTAGGTTTCCATAAGCGCCTGCAGAGGTCTGAAGGGGCCCGTACTGTTCCGTAAGGATCCATAGGGCTCCGTAGAGCTTCGTAGGTTCCCTAGAGGCCTGTAGAGTACCGCAGGAGCCAGTAGTGTTCTGTAGGGCCCCGTAGGGTTCCTTCCGTAGGGGCTGGCAGTGTTCCGTAGGGTCCTCTAGGGTTGTGTAAGTGCCCGCAGCAGTCTGTAGGAGTCTGTGGGATTCTGTAAGGTTCCGGAGGGTTCTGCAGGGTTCCGTAGGGGCCCGTAGAGTTCCGTAGTGGCTGGTAAAGTTCCCTAGGGCCCTGTACCGTTCCGTAACTGCCTGCAAGGGTCTTTAGGCTTCCGTAGGGGCTGGTAGGGTTCCATAAAGTTCCGCGGGTTCCTGCAGAGTTCTGCAAGTGCCCGCAAGGGCCTGTAGGGGCCCACAGTGTTTCTGTCAGGTTCCGTAGAGTTCCGTAGGGGCCATAGGTTTCCGTAGCGGCTGGTAGTATTCCGTAGGGGTCTGTAGGGTTCCGTAGGCACCTGCAGTGTTCTGTAGGAGCCCATAGGGTTTTCGTGAGGTTCCGTTGTGTTGCTAAGGGTCTTGTAGAGTGCTGTCGGGTCCTGGAGTATTCTGTAGGGTTCCAGAGGGGCTCGTAGGGTTCCGTCGAAATCTGTACGCTTCTCTAGAGGCCCGTGGAGTCTTGTAGATTTCCGTAGGGGCCTGTAGGGTTGTGTAAGTGCCCGCAGGGGTTAGTAGGAGCTTGTAGGGTGCCATAAGTTTCCAGAGGGTTGTGTAGGGTTCCGTAGGGGCCTGTGGTGTTCCCTAGGGGCCTGTAGAGTCTCGTACAGTTCCGTCGGGTCCTGTAGGTTTCCATAAGCGCCCGCAGAGGTCTGAAGGGGCCCGTACTGTTCCGTAAGGATCCATAGGGCTCCGTAGAGCTTCGTAGGTTCCCTAGAGGCCTCTGGAGTACCGCAGGAGCCAGTAGTGTTCTGTAGGGCCCCGTAGGGTTCCTTCCGTAGGGGCTGGCAGTGTTCCGTAGGGGCCTGTAGGGTTGTGTAAGTGCCCGCAGCAGTCTGTAGGAGTCTGTGGGATTCTGTAAGGTTCCGGAGGGTTCTGCAGGGTTCCGTAGGGGCCCGTAGAGTTCCATAGTGGCTGGTAAAGTTCCGTAGGGCCCTGTGGGGTTCTGTATGGACCTGTAGGGTTCCGTAGGGGCCTGCAGGGTTCTGTAAGTGCCCGCAGGTGTCTGTAGGGTTCCATAGGGGTCTGTAGGGTTCCGTAGGCGCCTGCAGTGTTCTGTAGGAGCCCATAGGGTTTTCGTGAGGTTCCGTTGTGTTGCTAAGGGTCTTGTAGAGTGCTGTCGGGTCCTGGAGTATTCTGTAGGGTTCCAGAGGGGCTCGTAGGGTTCCGTCGAAATCTGTACGCTTCTCTAGAGGCCCGTGGAGTCTTGTAGATTTCCGTAGGGGCCTGTAGGGTTGTGTAAGTGCCCGCAGGGGTTAGTAGGAGCTTGTAGGGTGCCATAAGTTTCCAGAGGGTTGTGTAGGGTTCCGTAGGGGCCTGTGGTGTTCCCTAGAGGCCTGTAGAGTCTCGTACAGTTCCGTAGGGTCCTGTAGGTTTCCATAAGCGCCCGCAGAGGTCAGAAGGGGCCCGTACTGTTCCGTAAGGATCCATAGGGCTCCGTAGAGCTTCGTAGGTTCCCTAGAGGCCTGTAGAGTACCGCAGGAGCCAGTAGTGTTCTGTAGGGGCCCGTAGGGTTCCTTCCATAGGGGCTGGCAGTGTTCCGTAGGGTCCTCTAGGGTTGAGTAAGTGCCCGCAGGAGTCTGTAGGAATCCGTGGGATTCTGTAAGGTTCTGGAGGGTTCTGCAGGGTTCCGTAGGGGCCCGTAGAGTTCCGCAGTGGCTGGTAAAGTTCCCTAGGGCCCTGTACCGTTCCGTAACTGCCTGCAAGGGTCTTTAGGCTTCCGTAGGGGCTGGTAGGGTTCCATAAAGTTCCGTGGGTTCCTGCAGAGTTCTGCAAGTGCCCGCAAGGGCCTGTAGGGGCGCACAGTGTTTCTGTCACGTTCCGTAGAGTTCCGTAGGGGCCATAGGCTTCCGTAGCGGCTGGTAGTATTCCATAGGGGTCTGTAGGGTTCCGTAGGCACCTGCAGTGTTCTGTAGGAGCCCATAGGGTTTTCGTGAGGTTCCGTTGTGTTGCTAAGGGTCTTGTAGAGTGCTGTCGGGTCCTGGAGTATTCTGTAGGGTTCCAGAGGGGCTCGTAGGGTTCCGTCGAAATCTGTAGGCTTCCCTAGGGGCCCGTGGAGTCCCGTAGATTTCCGTAGGGGCCTGTAGGGTTGTGTAAGTGCCCGCAGGGGTTGGTAGGAGCTTGTAGGGTGCCATAAGTTTCCAGAGGGTTGTGTAGGGTTCCGTAGGGGCCTGTGGTGTTCCCTAGGGGCCTGTAGAGTCTCGTACGGTTCCGTAGGGGCCTGTGGTGTTCCCTAGGGGCCTGTAGAGTCTCGTACAGTTCCGTGGGGTCCTGTAGGTTTCCATAAGCGCCCGCAGAGGTCTGAAGGGGCCCGTACTGTTCCGTAAGGATCCATAGGGCTCCGTAGAGCTTCGTAGGTTCCCTAGAGGCCTCTGGAGTACCGCAGGAGCTAGTAGTGTTCTGTAGGGGCCCGTAAGGTTCCTTCCGTAGGGGCTGGCAGTGTTCCGTAGGGGCCTGTAGGGTTGTGTAAGTGCCCGCAGCAGTCTGTAGGAGTCTGTGGGATTCTGTAAGGTTCCGGAGGGTTCTGCAGGGTTCCGTAGGGGCCCGTAGAGTTCCGTAGTGGCTGGTAAAGTTCCGTAGGGCCCTGTGGGGTTCTGTATGGACCTGTAGGGTTCCGTAGGGGCCTGCAGGGTTCTGTAAGTGCCCGCAGGTGTCTGTAGGGTTCCGTAGGGGTCTGTAGGGTTCCATAGGCGCCTGCAGTGTTCTGTAGGAGCCCATAGGGTTTTCGTGAGGTTCCGTTGTGTTGCTAAGGGTCTTGTAGAGTGCTGTCGGGTCCTGGAGTATTCTGTAGGGTTCCAGAGGGGCTCGTAGGGTTCTGTCGAAATCTGTAGGCTTCCCTAGGGGCCCGTGGAGTCCCGTAGATTTCCGTAGGGGCCTGTAGGGTTGTGTACGTGCCCGCAGGGGTTGGTAGGAGCTTGTAGGGTGCCATAAGTTTCCAGAGGGTTGTGTAGGGTTCCGTAGGGGCCTGTGGTGTTCCCTAGGGGCCAGTAGAGTCTCGTACGGTTCCGTAGGGGCCTGTGGTGTTCCCTAGGGGTCTGTAGAGTCTCGAACGGTTCGGTAGGGGTGTTCCCTAGGGGTCTGTAGAGTCTCGTACAGTTCCGTCGGGTCCTGTAGGTTTCCATAAGCGCCCGCAGAGGTCTGAAGGGGCCCGTACTGTTCCGTAAGGATCCATAGGGCTCCGTAGAGCTTCGTAGGTTCCCTAGAGGCCTCTGGAGTACCGCAGGAGCCAGTAGTGTTCTGTAGGGCCCCGTAGGGTTCCTTCCGTAGGGGCTGGCAGTGTTCCGTAGGGGCCTCTAGGGTTGTGTAAGTGCCCGCAGCAGTCTGTAGGAGTCTGTGGGATTCTGTAAGGTTCCGGAGGGTTCTGCAGGGTTCCGTAGGGGCCCGTAGAGTTCCGTAGTGGCTGGTAAAGTTCCGTAGGGCCCTGTGGGGTTCTGTATGGACCTGTAGGGTTCCGTAGGGGCCTGCAGGGTTCTGTAAGTGCCCGCAGGTGTCTGTAGGGTTCCATAGGGGTCTGTAGGGTTCCGTAGGCGCCTGCAGTGTTCTGTAGGAGCCCATAGGGTTTTCGTGAGGTTCCGTTGTGTTGCTAAGGGTCTTGTAGAGTGCTGTCGGGTCCTGGAGTATTCTGTAGGGTTCCAGAGGGGCTCGTAGGGTTCCGTCGAAATCTGTAGGCTTCCCTAGGGGCCCGTGGAGTCCCGTAGATTTCTGTAGGGGCCTGTAGGGTTGTGTAAGTGCCCGCAGGGGTTAGTAGGAGCTTGTAGGGTGCCATAAGTTTCCAGAGGGTTGTGTAGGGTTCCGTAGGGGCCTGTGGTGTTCCCTAGGGGCCTGTAGAGTCTCGTACAGTTCCGTAGGGTCCTGTAGGTTTCCATAAGCGCCCGCAGAGGTCTGAAGGGGCCCGTACTGTTCCGTAAGGATCCATAGGGCTCCGTAGAGCTTCGTAGGTTCCCTAGAGGCCTGTAGAGTACCGCAGGAGCCAGTAGTGTTCTGTAGGGGCCCGTAGGGTTCCTTCCATAGGGGCTGGCAGTGTTCCGTAGGGTCCTCTAGGGTTGAGTAAGTGCCCGCAGGAGTCTGTAGGAATCCGTGGGATTCTGTAAAGTTCTGGAGGGTTCTGCAGGGTTCCGTAGGGGCCCGTAGAGTTCCGTAGTGGCTGGTAAAGTTCCCTAGGGCCCTGTACCGTTCCGTAACTGCCTGCAAGGGTCTTTAGGCTTCCGTAGGGGCTGGTAGGGTTCCATAAAGTTCCGCGGGTTCCTGCAGAGTTCTGCAAGTGCCCGCAAGGGCCTGTAGGGGCGCACAGTGTTTCTGTCAGGTTCCGTAGAGTTCCGTAGGGGCCATAGGTTTCCGTAGCGGCTGGTAGTATTCCGTAGGGGTCTGTAGGGTTCCGTAGGCACCTGCAGTGTTCTGTAGGAGCCCATAGGGTTTTCGTGAGGTTCCGTTGTGTTGCTAAGGGTCTTGTAGAGTGCTGTCGGGTCCTGGAGTATTCTGTAGGGTTCCAGAGGGGCTCGTAGGGTTCGGTCGAAATCTGTAGGCTTCCCTAGGGGCCCGTGGAGTCCCGTAGATTTCCGTAGGGGCCTGTAGGGTTGTGTAAGTGCCCGCAGGGGTTGGTAGGAGCTTGTAGGGTTCCATAAGTTTCCAGAGGGTTGTGTAGGGTTCCGTAGGGGCCTGTGGTGTTCCCTAGGGGCCAGTAGAGTCTCGTACGGTTCCGTAGGGGCCTGTGGTGTTCCCTAGGGGCCTGTAGAGTCTCGTACAGTTCCGTCGGGTCCTGTAGGTTTCCATAAGCGCCTGCAGAGGTCTGAAGGGGCCCGTACTGTTCCGTAAGGATCCATAGGGCTCCGTAGAGCTTCGTAGGTTCCCTAGAGGCCTCTGGAGTACCGCAGGAGCCAGTAGTGTTCTGTAGGGCCCCGTAGGGTTCCTTCCGTAGGGGCTGGCAGTGTTCCGTAGGGGCCTGTAGGGTTGTGTAAGTGCCCGCAGCAGTCTGTAGGAGTCTGTGGGATTCTGTAAGGTTCCGGAGGGTTCTGCAGGGTTCCGTAGGGGCCCGTAGAGTTCCGTAGTGGCTGGTAAAGTTCCGTAGGGCCCTGTGGGGTTCTGTATGGACCTGTAGGGTTCCGTAGGGGCCTGCAGGGTTCTGTAAGTGCCCGCAGGTGTCTGTAGGGTTCCATAGGGGTCTGTAGGGTTCCGTAGGCGCCTGCAGTGTTCTGTAGGAGCCCATAGGGTTTTCGTGAGGTTCCGTTGTGTTGCTAAGGGTCTTGTAGAGTGCTGTCGGGTCCTGGAGTATTCTGTAGGGTTCCAGAGGGGCTCGTAGGGTTCCGTCGAAATCTGTAGGCTTCCCTAGGGGCCCGTGGAGTCCCGTAGATTTCTGTAGGGGCCTGTAGGGTTGTGTAAGTGCCCGCAGGGGTTAGTAGGAGCTTGTAGGGTGCCATAAGTTTCCAGAGGGTTGTGTAGGGTTCCGTAGGGGCCTGTGGTGTTCCCTAGGGGCCTGTAGAGTCTCGTACAGTTCCGTCGGGCCCTGTAGGTTTCCATAAGCACCCGCAGAGGTCTGAAGGGGCCCGTACTGTTCCGTAAGGATCCATAGGGCTCCGTAGAGCTTCGTAGGTTCCCTAGAGGCCTCTGGAGTACCGCAGGAGCCAGTAGTGTTCTGTAGGGGCCCGTAGGGTTCCTTCCATAGGGGCTGGCAGTGTTCCGTAGGGTCCTCTAGGGTTGAGTAAGTGCCCGCAGGAGTCTGTAGGAATCCGTGGGATTCTGTAAGGTTCTGGAGGGTTCTGCAGGGTTCCGTAGGGGCCCGTAGAGTTCCGTAGTGGCTGGTAAAGTTCCCTAGGGCCCTGTACCGTTCCGTAACTGCCTGCAAGGGTCTTTAGGCTTCCGTAGGGGCTGGTAGGGTTCCATAAAGTTCCGCGGGTTCCTGCAGAGTTCTGCAAGTGCCCGCAAGGGCCTGTAGGGGCCCACAGTGTTTCTGTCAGGTTCCGTAGAGTTCCGTAGGGGCCATAGGCTTCCGTAGCGGCTGGTAGTATTCCGTAGGGGTCTGTAGGGTTCCGTAGGCACCTGCAGTGTTCTGTAGGAGCCCATAGGGTTTTCGTGAGGTTCCGTTGTGTTGCTAAGGGTCTTGTAGAGTGCTGTCGGGTCCTGGAGTATTCTGTAGGGTTCCAGAGGGGCTCGTAGGGTTCCGTCGAAATCTGTACGCTTCTCTAGAGGCCCGTGGAGTCTTGTAGATTTCCGTAGGGGCCTGTAGGGTTGTGTAAGTGCCCGCAGGGGTTAGTAGGAGCTTGTAGGGTGCCATAAGTTTCCAGAGGGTTGTGTAGGGTTCCGTAGGGGCCTGTGGTGTTCCCTAGGGGCCTGTAGAGTCTCGTACAGTTCCGTAGGGTCCTGTAGGTTTCCATAAGCGCCCGCAGAGGTCAGAAGGGGCCCGTACTGTTCCGTAAGGATCCATAGGGCTCCGTAGAGCTTCGTAGGTTCCCTAGAGGCCTGTAGAGTACCGCAGGAGCCAGTAGTGTTCTGTAGGGGCCCGTAGGGTTCCTTCCATAGGGGCTGGCAGTGTTCCGTAGGGTCCTCTAGGGTTGAGTAAGTGCCCGCAGGAGTCTGTAGGAATCCGTGGGATTCTGTAAGGTTCTGGAGGGTTCTGCAGGGTTCCGTAGGGGCCCGTAGAGTTCCGTAGTGGCTGGTAAAGTTCCGTAGGGCCCTGTGGGGTTCTGTATGGACCTGTAGGGTTCCGTAGGGGCCTGCAGGGTTCTGTAAGTGCCCGCAGGTGTCTGTAGGGTTCCATAGGGGTCTGTAGGGTTCCGTAGGCGCCTGCAGTGTTCTGTAGGAGCCCATAGGGTTTTCGTGAGGTTCCGTTGTGTTGCTAAGGGTCTTGTAGAGTGCTGTCGGGTCCTGGAGTATTCTGTAGGGTTCCAGAGGGGCTCGTAGGGTTCCGTCGAAATCTGTAGGCTTCCCTAGGGGCCCGTGGAGTCCCGTAGATTTCTGTAGGGGCCTGTAGGGTTGTGTAAGTGCCCGCAGGGGTTAGTAGGAGCTTGTAGGGTGCCATAAGTTTCCAGAGGGTTGTGTAGGGTTCCGTAGGGGCCTGTGGTGTTCCCTAGGGGCCTGTAGAGTCTCGTACAGTTCCGTCGGGCCCTGTAGGTTTCCATAAGCACCCGCAGAGGTCTGAAGGGGCCCGTACTGTTCCGTAAGGATCCATAGGGTTCCGTAGAGCTTCGTAGGTTCCCTAGAGGCCTGTAGAGTACCGCAGGAGCCAGTAGTGTTCTGTAGGGGCCCGTAGGGTTCCTTCCATAGGGGCTGGCAGTGTTCCGTAGGGTCCTCTAGGGTTGAGTAAGTGCCCGCAGGAGTCTGTAGGAATCCGTGGGATTCTGTAAGGTTCTGGAGGGTTCTGCAGGGTTCCGTAGGGGCCCGTAGAGTTCCGTAGTGGCTGGTAAAGTTCCCTAGGGCCCTGTACCGTTCCGTAACTGCCTGCAAGGGTCTTTAGGCTTCCGTAGGGGCTGGTAGGGTTCCATAAAGTTCCGCGGGTTCCTGCAGAGTTCTGCAAGTGCCCGCAAGGGCCTGTAGGGGCCCACAGTGTTTCTGTCAGGTTCCGTAGAGTTCCGTAGGGGCCATAGGCTTCCGTAGCGGCTGGTAGTATTCCGTAGGGGTCTGTAGGGTTCCGTAGGCACCTGCAGTGTTCTGTAGGAGCCCATAGGGTTTTCGTGAGGTTCCGTTGTGTTGCTAAGGGTCTTGTAGAGTGCTGTCGGGTCCTGGAGTATTCTGTAGGGTTCCAGAGGGGCTCGTAGGGTTCCGTCGAAATCTGTACGCTTCTCTAGAGGCCCGTGGAGTCTTGTAGATTTCCGTAGGGGCCTGTAGGGTTGTGTAAGTGCCCGCAGGGGTTAGTAGGAGCTTGTAGGGTGCCATAAGTTTCCAGAGGGTTGTGTAGGGTTCCGTAGGGGCCTGTGGTGTTCCCTAGGGGCCTGTAGAGTCTCGTACGGTTCCGTAGGGGCCTGTGGTGTTCCCTAGGGGCCTGTAGAGTCTCGTACAGTTCCGTAGGGTCCTGTAGGTTTCCATAAGCGCCTGCAGAGGTCTGAAGGGGCCCGTACTGTTCCGTAAGGATCCATAGGGCTCCGTAGAGCTTCGTAGGTTCCCTAGAGGCCTCTGGAGTACCGCAGGAGCCAGTAGTGTTCTGTAGGGCCCCGTAGGGTTCCTTCCGTAGGGGCTGGCATTGTTCCGTAGGGTCCTCTAGGGTTGTGTAAGTGCCCGCAGGAGTCTGTAGGAGTCTGTGGGATTCTGTAAGGTTCCGGAGGGTTCTGCAGGGTTCCGTAGGGGCCCGTAGAGTTCCGTAGTGGCTGGTAAAGTTCCGTAGGGCCCTGTGGGGTTCTGTATGGACCTGTAGGGTTCCGTAGGGGCCTGCAGGGTTCTGTAAGTGCCCGCAGGTGTCTGTAGGGTTCCATAGGGGTCTGTAGGGTTCCGTAGGCGCCTGCAGTGTTCTGTAGGAGCCCATAGGGTTTTCGTGAGGTTCCGTTGTGTTGCTAAGGGTCTTGTAGAGTGCTGTCGGGTCCTGGAGTATTCTGTAGGGTTCCAGAGGGGCTCGTAGGGTTCCGTCGAAATCTGTAGGCTTCCCTAGGGGCCCGTGGAGTCCCGTAGATTTCTGTAGGGGCCTGTAGGGTTGTGTAAGTGCCCGCAGGGGTTAGTAGGAGCTTGTAGGGTGCCATAAGTTTCCAGAGGGTTGTGTAGGGTTCCGTAGGGGCCTGTGGTGTTCCCTAGGGGCCAGTAGAGTCTCGTACGGTTCCGTAGGGGCCTGTGGTGTTCCCTAGGGGCCTGTCGAGTCTCGTACAGTTCCGTCGGGTCCTGTAGGTTTCCATAAGCGCCTGCAGAGGTCTGAAGGGGCCCGTACTGTTCCGTAAGGATCCATAGGGCTCCGTAGAGCTTCGTAGGTTCCCTAGAGGCCTCTGGAGTACCGCAGGAGCCAGTAGTGTTCTGTAGGGCCCCGTAGGGTTCCTTCCGTAGGGGCTGGCAGTGTTCCGTAGGGGCCTCTAGGGTTGTGTAAGTGCCCGCAGCAGTCTGTAGGAGTCTGTGGGATTCTGTAAGGTTCCGGAGGGTTCTGCAGGGTTCCGTAGGGGCCCGTAGAGTTCCGTAGTGGCTGGTAAAGTTCCCTAGGGCCCTGTACCGTTCCGTAACTGCCTGCAAGGGTCTTTAGGCTTCCGTAGGGGCTGGTAGGGTTCCATAAAGTTCCGCGGGTTCCTGCAGAGTTCTGCAAGTGCCCGCAAGGGCCTGTAGGGGCCCACAGTGTTTCTGTCAGGTTCCGTAGAGTTCCGTAGGGGCCATAGGTTTCCGTAGCGGCTGGTAGTATTCCGTAGGGGTCTGTAGGGTTCCGTAGGCACCTGCAGTGTTCTGTAGGAGCCCATAGGGTTTTCGTGAGGTTCCGTTGTGTTGCTAAGGGTCTTGTAGAGTGCTGTCGGGTCCTGGAGTATTCTGTAGGGTTCCAGAGGGGCTCGTAGGGTTCCGTCGAAATCTGTACGCTTCTCTAGAGGCCCGTGGAGTCTTGTAGATTTCCGTAGGGGCCTGTAGGGTTGTGTAAGTGCCCGCAGGGGTTAGTAGGAGCTTGTAGGGTGCCATAAGTTTCCAGAGGGTTGTGTAGGGTTCCGTAGGGGCCTGTGGTGTTCCCTAGGGGCCTGTAGAGTCTCGTACAGTTCCGTAGGGGCCTGTGGTGTTCCCTAGGGGCCTGTCGAGTCTCGTACAGTTCCGTAGGGTCCTGTAGGTTTCCATAAGCGCCTGCAGAGGTCTGAAGGGGCCCGTACTGTTCCGTAAGGATCCATAGGGCTCCGTAGAGCTTCGTAGGTTCCCTAGAGGCCTCTGGAGTACCGCAGGAGCCAGTAGTGTTCTGTAGGGCCCCGTAGGGTTCCTTCCGTAGGGGCTGGCAGTGTTCCATAGGGTCCTCTAGGGTTGAGTAAGTGCCCGCAGGAGTCTGTAGGAATCCGTGGGATTCTGTAAGGTTCTGGAGGGTTCTGCAGGGTTCCGTAGGGGCCCGTAGAGTTCCGTAGTGGCTGGTAAAGTTCCGTAGGGCCCTGTGGGGTTCTGTATGGACCTGTAGGGTTCCGTAGGGGCCTGCAGGGTTCTGTAAGTGCCCGCAGGTGTCTGTAGGGTTCCATAGGGGTCTGTAGGGTTCCGTAGGCGCCTGCAGTGTTCTGTAGGAGCCCATAGGGTTTTCGTGAGGTTCCGTTGTGTTGCTAAGGGTCTTGTAGAGTGCTGTCGGGTCCTGGAGTATTCTGTAGGGTTCCAGAGGGGCTCGTAGGGTTCCGTCGAAATCTGTAGGCTTCCCTAGGGGCCCGTGGAGTCCCGTAGATTTCTGTAGGGGCCTGTAGGGTTGTGTAAGTGCCCGCAGGGGTTGGTAGGAGCTTGTAGGGTGCCATAAGTTTCCAGAGGGTTGTGTAGGGTTCCGTAGGGGCCTGTGGTGTTCCCTAGGGGCCTGTAGAGTCTCGTACAGTTCCGTAGGGTCCTGTAGGTTTCCATAAGCGCCCGCAGAGGTCAGAAGGGGCCCGTACTGTTCCGTAAGGATCCATAGGGCTCCGTAGAGCTTCGTAGGTTCCCTAGAGGCCTGTAGAGTACCGCAGGAGCCAGTAGTGTTCTGTAGGGGCCCGTAGGGTTCCTTCCATAGGGGCTGGCAGTGTTCCGTAGGGTCCTCTAGGGTTGAGTAAGTGCCCGCAGAGGTCTGTAGGAATCCATGGGATTCTGTAAGGTTCTGGAGAGTTCTGCAGGGTTCCGTAGGGGCCCGTAGAGTTCCGCAGTGGCTGGTAAAGTTCCCTAGGGCCCTGTACCGTTCCGTAACTGCCTGCAAGGGTCTTTAGGCTTCCGTAGGGGCTGGTAGGGTTCCATAAAGTTCCGCGGGTTCCTGCAGAGTTCTGCAAGTGCCCGCAAGGGCCTGTAGGGGCGCACAGTGTTTCTGTCAGGTTCCGTAGAGTTCCGTAGGGGCCATAGGTTTCCGTAGCGGCTGGTAGTATTCCGTAGGGGTCTGTAGGGTTCCGTAGGCACCTGCAGTGTTCTGTAGGAGCCCATAGGGTTTTCGTGAGGTTCCGTTGTGTTGCTAAGGGTCTTGTAGAGTGCTGTCGGGTCCTGGAGTATTCTGTAGGGTTCCAGAGGGGCTCGTAGGGTTCCGTCGAAATCTGTACGCTTCTCTAGAGGCCCGTGGAGTCTTGTAGATTTCCGTAGGGGCCTGTAGGGTTGTGTAAGTGCCCGCAGGGGTTAGTAGGAGCTTGTAGGGTTCCATAAGTTTCCAGAGGGTTGTGTAGGGTTCCGTAGGGGCCTGTGGTGTTCCCTAGGGGCCTGTAGAGTCTCGTACAGTTCCGTAGGGGCCTGTGGTGTTCCCTAGGGGCCTGTCGAGTCTCGTACAGTTCCGTAGGGTCCTGTAGGTTTCCATAAGCGCCTGCAGAGGTCTGAAGGGGCCCGTACTGTTCCGTAAGGATCCATAGGGCTCCGTAGAGCTTCGTAGGTTCCCTAGAGGCCTGTAGAGTACCGCAGGAGCCAGTAGTGTTCTGTAGGGCCCCGTAGGGTTCCTTCCGTAGGGGCTGGCAGTGTTCCGTAGGGTCCTCTAGGGTTGTGTAAGTGCCCGCAGCAGTCTGTAGGAGTCTGTGGGATTCTGTAAGGTTCCGGAGGGTTCTGCAGGGTTCCGTAGGGGCCCGTAGAGTTCCGTAGTGGCTGGTAAAGTTCCCTAGGGCCCTGTACCGTTCCGTAACTGCCTGCAAGGGTCTTTAGGCTTCCGTAGGGGCTGGTAGGGTTCCATAAAGTTCCGCGGGTTCCTGCAGAGTTCTGCAAGTGCCCGCAAGGGCCTGTAGGGGCCCACAGTGTTTCTGTCAGGTTCCGTAGAGTTCCGTAGGGGCCATAGGTTTCCGTAGCGGCTGGTAGTATTCCGTAGGGGTCTGTAGGGTTCCGTAGGCACCTGCAGTGTTCTGTAGGAGCCCATAGGGTTTTCGTGAGGTTCCGTTGTGTTGCTAAGGGTCTTGTAGAGTGCTGTCGGGTCCTGGAGTATTCTGTAGGGTTCCAGAGGGGCTCGTAGGGTTCCGTCGAAATCTGTACGCTTCTCTAGAGGCCCGTGGAGTCTTGTAGATTTCCGTAGGGGCCTGTAGGGTTGTGTAAGTGCCCGCAGGGGTTAGTAGGAGCTTGTAGGGTGCCATAAGTTTCCAGAGGGTTGTGTAGGGTTCCGTAGGGGCCTGTGGTGTTCCCTAGGGGCCTGTAGAGTCTCGTACAGTTCCGTCGGGTCCTGTAGGTTTCCATAAGCGCCCGCAGAGGTCTGAAGGGGCCCGTACTGTTCCGTAAGGATCCATAGGGCTCCGTAGAGCTTCGTAGGTTCCCTAGAGGCCTCTGGAGTACCGCAGGAGCCAGTAGTGTTCTGTAGGGCCCCGTAGGGTTCCTTCCGTAGGGGCTGGCAGTGTTCCGTAGGGGCCTGTAGGGTTGTGTAAGTGCCCGCAGCAGTCTGTAGGAGTCTGTGGGATTCTGTAAGGTTCCGGAGGGTTCTGCAGGGTTCCGTAGGGGCCCGTAGAGTTCCATAGTGGCTGGTAAAGTTCCGTAGGGCCCTGTGGGGTTCTGTATGGACCTGTAGGGTTCCGTAGGGGCCTGCAGGGTTCTGTAAGTGCCCGCAGGTGTCTGTAGGGTTCCATAGGGGTCTGTAGGGTTCCGTAGGCGCCTGCAGTGTTCTGTAGGAGCCCATAGGGTTTTCGTGAGGTTCCGTTGTGTTGCTAAGGGTCTTGTAGAGTGCTGTCGGGTCCTGGAGTATTCTGTAGGGTTCCAGAGGGGCTCGTAGGGTTCCGTCGAAATCTGTACGCTTCTCTAGAGGCCCGTGGAGTCTTGTAGATTTCCGTAGGGGCCTGTAGGGTTGTGTAAGTGCCCGCAGGGGTTAGTAGGAGCTTGTAGGGTGCCATAAGTTTCCAGAGGGTTGTGTAGGGTTCCGTAGGGGCCTGTGGTGTTCCCTAGAGGCCTGTAGAGTCTCGTACAGTTCCGTAGGGTCCTGTAGGTTTCCATAAGCGCCCGCAG